>NC_138205.1:60126072-60361072 GCF_964194415.1 Vipera berus
TCCTTATATATTTTAGCCTCCAGTCCCCTAATCATCTTTGTTGCTCTTCTCTGTACTCTTTTATCAACATCTTTTTTACATCGTGGTGACCATAACTGGATGCAGTATTCCAAGTGTGGCTTTACCAAAGCATTGTAAAGTGGTATTCACATGATCTTGATTCTATCCCTCTGTTAATGCAACCTAACACTGTGTTGGCTTTTTTGGGAACTGCAGCACACTGCTGGCTCATATTTAAGTGATTGTCAACTAGGACTCCAAGATCCCTCTCACAGTTGCTACTATTGAGCAAGGTACCACCTATACTATACCTGTACATTTGGTTTTTCTTGCCTAAATGTAGAACCTTACTTTTTTCACCATTGAATTTCATTTTGTTAGATAGCACCCAATGTTCAAGTCTGTCAAGATCCTTCTGCATTTTTATTCCTCTTTCTGTTAGCTATTTTTTCATTAATATAATATATAGAAGACAGGTCAATAATTTCCAAATACCGTAGATTTACTAGTTTTAAAAAAATGGGGGTGGGGCTGCTTCCCAAGGGGTGGGAACCAATATTGTAGCAATGTATTAATCAGTATTCAATTAGCAGAATATGTATATGGGTGTTGATGTTTTTTTCTTTTCTTTTTTTTATTTACTTTTTTAACATCTTCTTGTCCTTTTTTGGATTTTAACTTTCTTTTCAATAAAATAAAAAATAGAATGAAACAAAAGAAGTCTGCTAATCACTAACAAGAAGTCAATGGATATACATGAATAGAAGCTCACTTAAATGGCATTATTTCATTTACTTTATCAAAATTATTTTTTCAATATATTTCTTTATATTTAGTAAATATATTTTCAAAATATATTACAATGCTTTAAAAACCCTTTATAGACATTTTCCCATATAAATGTTACTTCACTATAGATTTATTAAATGTACATGCAAGATTTTCTAGCATTCTGCATATTAAATCTGCCACAGAAATTAAATGTAAATTTATATTTTTGTACATTTTGATTTGTATTTAATTTGCACTTCAGTTAATATCTGAATACTTTTCCCCCTAAAATGAAAAGATATATAAGCATAAGAAAGATCAGTGGGAATGCTATGTGATTAGAAAAGGACTTGAAGCAAGATACTATACGGGGAGAGAAGGAAGTGATTAAAGGAGTTTGAAGTTTAAACAAAATCAGCAAGCGCAAAGAGCCTGTTCCTCAATTGCAAAAAGAAATTGAATTTATAAATAATAATTTATAAATAATATATAAATAATATATAAAATCTTAACTAATATATGGCTTAATGAACTAGAATCCATTCACATCCAGGTATATTTTAAAATTATAATCTTATTCTCTTTGATCTAAGCAAAATCTCCTTTAATTTCAATTATTAGATTTTCCCCATGTTATTTATTTAAATAAATAAATTATTTATTAATTAATTAAACAGTTAATTTTACATGAATTTGCAATTTAATTATTTCTTTTATTTTTAATTAATTTTAATTATAATAATTTCTGTCTTAACTTTTGTAATTCTAACTGTGCAATTCTAATTTATTGTGATACATAACATAAAAGGATTATGAACGGTACTTTATAGATTAGTGCTGTGGTTAGACAACAGCTACAGCACTATATACACAGAAATTCAACACTATCAAAAATATGATTCTATACCTTCAGTCGTGCTTCTACTGATGCTTTCTTACGGCCTTCTCTTCTACGGTATTGTTCCACTTTATCTAACTGGTCTGGTCGCTGAAGCATCCCAGCTACCCTTTGTACAGCTGTTGCAACTGCTTCCCTGTCAGTCTCCTCCATCTTAAAGCAAAGCCTGAAAATACAGATGCATACATAACTTAAAATAATGGTGAATGGATTCATAAAATCTTTATAAATTACCCATCAACACAGAGTTAGAATTATTGCATCTATTTACAGGACAAGCCACAATCTTAAAAATAAAAAATATACTACTATATCTACTTAATTATAGCAACAGAAACAATTACTATGCAACATAACAAAAATATCAGTGATAAAGTAAAGGTAATGAGATTTCAGAAGCAAGAACCATAATTTTATTGATTTGCTGGGTCTTAGATTATATTAAAGGGACACGGTGGCTCAGTGGGTTAGGACGCTGAGCTTGTCGATCAGAAGGTCGGCAGTTTGGCGGGTCGAATCCCGAGTGCCGTGTAACAGAGTGAGCGCCTGTTACCCGTCCCAGCTTCTGCCAACCTAGCAGTTCGAAAGCACGTAAAAATGCAAGTAGAAAAATAGGGACCACTACGGTGGGAAGGTAACAGCGTTCCGTGCGCCTTTGGCGTCCAGTCATGCCGGCCACATGACCACGGAGATGTCCTCGGACAAGCGCTGGCTCTTCGGCTTTGAAACAGAGATGAGCACCGGCCCCTAGAGTCGGAAACGACTAGCACGCGTGTGCAGGGGAACCTTTACCTTTACCTTAGATTATATTATGGTGCTTGTTTGATATGGTTAAAAGATTGGATAACTTTAAAAAAAATTCAAGGCTATTAGACTTTGAAGGTTTTGACTTGAGATTTGGGTGGTACGCCTATTTGTGGTATGACAAAGTAAATGTTAACCCTGGTTTTAAGATTCATGCTATTAGGCAATCAATTGCATGTGTATGGTGGAAGTATAAGAGAAGATTAGCTGATAAAGTGCCACTTTGGCTATCACCTCATGAAGCACTATATAAAACAGAGATGATTTCGGAATGTAAATGGATGACATATCGAGAGTTACTGATATTTGAAAAAGAAGGATTTAAGATAAATACAAAAGGGCAACTAGTAAGTTGAAGGATTTGCTTGTTTATTTATTACAGAATTTTTGAAAGATTTAAATTTAAATTTGATAAAAGTTTTGTTTTCACAGGAACTAAATTTGAATTGAATGTTAACTTATACTCTGACCACTTGATTTCTAAAGTGGTTACTTAAAATGTTATTTAAGATGAACCTAGAAGATGAATATGTTAAAGAGTGTATTGTAAAATGGGCAAAATATTTTAAGTATAATATGCTAGATAAAAGGGAGAATGTATGGACAAATGGACTAAAAATTCACATTAAATTATAGTTTGAAAGAAAACTTTCAAACTTTCATTGGTACTTGACCCCAGGTAGACTAATGAAAATGTATAAAGAGATTGCTAAGTGCTGGAAATGTAATCAAAATCCAGGTTCATTTTATCATATGTGGTAGTCTTGCAAATATGTGAAAACATACTGGATAACAATTAAAATGCAAAAAAATTTTAAGATACAAATATTAATGAAACATGAAGCTTTTATTTTAGGTATAAGCCAATTGAAAAACAATTTGGGGTGCTACTCCTTCATGTGGTGACTGTTGGGAGGATTGTACATGCCAGCCTTGGTGGAGCAGTGGGCTAATGCCTCCTTAAGTAACACCAGCTGCCTGCAATTAGTGCAGGTTCGCATCCCACCAGGCTCAAGGTTGACTCAGCCTTCCATCCTTCCGAGGTAGGTAAAATGAGGACCCAGATTGTTGGGGGCAATTAAGCTGACTTTGTAATAATGCCGCTTGGGGTGTGTGTGAAAGCCCTAATAAGCAGGCATATACATAGAATGAAGGCTACTGCTAAGCTTGTAAGCCGCCCTGAGTCTTCGGAGAAGGGCGGGATATAAATGGAATTAAAATAAAATAAATAAATAAATAAACACTGAAAAGAAAGAGTTGCCAAATGTTGAAGAATGGATTTTGAAATTGACTGAACTAGCAGAGATGATGAAATTAACTGCTTTGATTAGAGATAATGGACTAGACAGTTTTATAAGAGACTGGAAATCATTTGTAGACCTTCTACGCGCTTAATATAATGGATAGTTAACCATCTGTGATTATATATAGTAAATATACATATACACACATACACACACAAACATACAAAAGGGGAAGACAATTGACTGCTTTTTCTTTTCTTTTCGCACCCAGTCAGGGTGGAATCTACATGTTATATGTTAAATTTAATTGATCATTTTTTCTTCCTTTTTTGTACACTTTCTTTGCTTTGTTTTGTTAAGATTAAATGTGCGCTTTTGTTTTGTTTCATTTTGTTTGTTTTATTATTTTGTATTTTATTCTCTATGATAAAACAATAAATAAATATTTAAAAAATCTTGGCTGGATGTTATGATTTTCCTCAATAGCAATAAATTATAATCTGTTGTATATAATAAATTTTCACATGTACAGTACCTGAATGTTATCTTGCACTATCCCCATCCCAGTCTCTCCAGAGATCACCAACAAGTGCAACCAATAACCAGGCCTGAATCCTGACTGGAAGGAATCCAGATAATCTGTTTCATGCAGAACTCTCTGAAGTTGCCAAGCAACAGGGTGAACTAGAGGCAATAGTACACAAGGGTGGATATAACATGGTTGGCATTACAGAAACCTGGTGGGACAAAACCCATGACTGGAATGTACTGACGGATGGATACAAATTGTTCAAAAGAAATAGATATACAAAAGGAGGAGGAGTAGTTGCATTATATGTAAAAGAACACTACATATCTACAGAAATGCACATGATCAAAGATAAAATCCCTCCAGAATGTATATGGGTCAATATAAAAGGGAAAAAAGTGGCATTACTATAGGTGTATATTACAGCCCACACAACCAATCAGAAGAAATAGATGAACTCTTTGCCAACCAATTAACAAACATATGTAGGAAGCATACCACAGTAGTAATGGGAGACTTCAACTATTTAAATATCAACTGGGAAACAAACTCTGTGAGTGGGAGATCAAACAGATTCTTAAACAACCCAGCCGACAACTTTAATCATCCAAAAGGTGGAGGAGGGAACTAGAAGTAAAGCTATACTGGACCTAATTCTTACTAATAGAGAAGAATTGATAGAGGGAGTTGAAGTTGCCGAAACCTTGGGTGAAAGTGACCACCTCAAACTGAAATTCAATATAATGCGAACACAAGCAGTAGAAAATAATTCAACCGGTGTTTTAAACTTCAAAACAGCTGATTTTAACAAACTCAGAGAGAACCTAGAAAAGATTCCATGGATGAAAATCCTAAATGGGAAAACAAGAAGCATGGGAAACTCTGAAAAATATGATCATAAAAGCCCAGTCCAGCACAATACTACTGAAAAAGAAAAACAAGAAATTGAAGAAGAAACCTGCACAAAAGAAGAAACCTGCACAACAAGGCTGCACAAAAATCTCTCTGACAAACTGAAAGACAAAAAGGACAAGTACAAAAATGGAAAGAGGGACACATAAATAAGACTGATTATCAGTAGACAGCCAGAACATGCAAAGATGAAGTCAGGAAAGCAAAGGCTCAGAATGAACAAAGAGTTGCAACAGAAATCAAGGACAATAAAAAAAGTTTCTTTTAACATATTAATAACAAGAAAAAAGTCAAGGAAACTGTAAGTCCACTAAAGAGAATAGATGGCAAGGAAGTAGACAGGCAGTAGGGAGAAAGCAGAGCTGCTTAACTCATTCTTTGCATCAGTCTTCACACAAAAAGAAATTATAGCTCAACATACTAAAAAAAACTACTGCAAAAGACAAACTAGAAACAAAAATTAAGCAAGAAAATGGTAAGAGAACACCTATCCAGCCTTGATGAATATAAATCACTGGAACCTGACAGATTATGTCCCAGAGTTATGAAGGAACTGGCAAATGTTATCTCAGAACCATTGCACCATATCTTTCAAACTCTAGTGACAGTGGAGTTGGTGTGGCGGTCTGGACATCTATCTTCTTCTGATTCAAGATCCTCCTATTAATCATGGGTCTGCCCTGCTGGACTCTCATAGACAACTATGGCTCGGTTACACTACTCTAGCACGGATTTATTTGCTCTCAGGGGTATCCCCCCTTCCTGGGAGCGACCCGCCTGTTTTTTTATTTCTCCTCTTGATGACGGGCCCAACTATTTGGACCCCGAGAGATAGCTGGGCAGGGACAGGAGCCTCCTTTCCAAATTTAACAAGAGGCCCCTGGTGTGTTTTTTAGCTAAATGTTTTGTGGGGTTAGGGAGGGGGGTGGGTTTACAGGTTCGGTTGGAAACTAGGGGGGTTCCACCAACCGTTTCTCAGACCAGGTCGGGGACTGATCGCGCCGTGGTGGGGGTTGGGCTGGGGGCCTATGGGGCCCCGGAGCGGGGTGTGGGATTGCCTATTCCCACGGCGGTAGGGAATGGTCGCAGGTGTATGAACAGAGGGCCACATCAATATCCGGGAGTGCGTCCCCGCTGTCTTCAAGCGGTGATGCGCTCCGACCCTCTGATTTCGGCCCGTGGTACCGGGAGCGAGGATGAGCAGCCACCTGAGCTCAGGCTCATGTATTTTAATGCCAGGTCCGTTATGAATAAAGCACCTCTCATTCGTGAGCTGATTGAGGAGGAGCATGCGGACCTGGCTTGCATTACGTAGACCTGGTTGGGCCCAGAGGGCGGGGTCCCCCTGGTTGATCTTAGCCCATCAGGCTTCCGGGTGCTGCACCAGCCTCGGGCTCAGGGTAGGGGCGGTGGAGTGGCAGTTGTTGTGAGGGAGACCTTATGTCCGCAGGAGGCCACCATAGTCCAGATAGTCAGGTGTGAGTCCCTCCTCCTGAGATGTGGCCCTAGAGCTCAGTTGGGTTTGCTGCTGGTGTACGTTTCGCCTAGTCGCGTAGCAGCAGCCCTGCCTGAGCTTCTCGATATCCTCTCAGGTTTGGTGGTTGAGTTCCCCAAGCTTATAGTTTTGGGAGACTTCAACCTACCATCCCTGGGGGGATCATCTGAGTTAGCTTGGGAGTTCATGGCTTCCATGACGGCCATGGACCTGATGCAGGTTATTCAGGGCCCAACTCATGGGGGGGTCACACGCTCGATCTGGTTTTTCTATCCGGACAGTGGTTAGATGATCTCAGGGGGGTTCCCCAATTATTACACCCCTGTCATGGACCGATCATCATCTCCTGCGGTTGGTCTTCCGTTTTGCCACTCCCTGTCGTGGGGTTGCTGAGCCAATAAAATAGTTCCGTCCTAGGTGCCTGATGGACCCTGAGCGTTTCCAGACGGCGCTTGGGGCCCCACCTGCCTCCTTTGCTCACAGCTCGGTCGATGCCCTAATGGAAGCCTGGGAAAGGGCAGCCACAGAGGCACTCGACCAAGTTGTACCCATGCGGCCCTTGACCCGGCGCAGATCCCAATGGGCTCCATGGTTCTCCATGGAGCTCCGGGAGATGAAGCGTCGGAGATGGGGCCTAGAGAGCTGTTGGAGATCCAGCCGATCCGAATCCGACCGGTTACGACTAAGGTCATTTACGAGAACCTATCTCGCGGCGATGAGGGTGGCAAGGTCTAACCACTTTGCCACCCTCATCGCGTCCGCAGATAATCGCCCGGCCGCCCTGTTTAGAGTAACTCGCTGTCTCCTTAATCAGGAGGTGAGGGAGGAACCCTTGCAGGGTCGAGCCGAGGAGTTTAGTCGATTTCTGTCGGACAAAATCGCTTGGATCCGGACCGGTCTGGACTCCGACTGGGCAGAGTCTGACGATGAGGATACGGGCAGCCTTGTCGATTTAATCTGGGAAGAGTTCGACCCTGTAACTCCTGAAGAAGTGGACAAGATCATGGGGAAGCTGAGCTCCACCACGTGTTTGTTGGACCCGTGTCCCTCCTGGCTGACTTATGCGGCCCGGGATGGGACACGAGGCTGGCTCCAGGCAGTGATTACTGCCTCTTTGAGTGAGGGTAGTTTTCCCGCCGCCTTGAAGGAGGCGGTGGTGAGACCCCTCCTCAAGAAGCCTGCCTTGGACCCAGCAATATTAAACAACTATCGTCCGGTCTCCAACCTTCGCTTTCTGGCGAAGGTTGTTGAGAGCGTGGTGGCGCAGCAGCTCCCTTTGTTTTTGGATGAAGCTGATTATCTAGACCCGTATCAATCGGGTTTCAGGCCCGGGTACAGCACGGAGACGGCATTGGTCGCACTGGTGAATGATCTCTGGCGGGCTCGGGACAGGGGCTGCTCCTCTGTCCTAGTCCTTTTAGACCTCTCAGCGGCTTTTGATACCATCGACCATGGTATCCTGCTGCGACGTCTCAGGGGGTTAGGAGTGGGAGGCACAGTTCTTCAGTGGTTCTCCTCCTACCTTCTGGGACGCTCGCAGTCGGTGTTGGCAGGGGGGAAGAGATCGACCTTGAGACCTCTCATTTGTGGAGTTCCTCAGGGATCGGTTCTCTCGCCTCTCCTGTTCAACATCTATATGAAGCCGCTGGGTGAGATCATTCGTGGTTTCGGAGTTGGGTATCATCAATATGCCGATGATACCCAGCTTTTCATTTCGACCCTGAACCACCCCAGTGATGCCCTCGACGTGATGTCCCGTTGCCTGGAGGCGGTCCGGGTCTGGATGGGGAGGAAGAGGCTTCAACTCAACCCTGACAAGACTGAGTGGCTGTTCGTGCCGGCATCCCGGGAAATTCCAATTATCCCATCTCTGGCCATGGGGGGTGAGCTATTAACCCCCGTAGATAGGGCACGCAACTTGGGGGTCCTTCTAGATTCACAGCTCTCCTTAGAAGAGCATATTGGAGCTGTGACTAGGGGGGCCTTTGCCCAGGTTCACCTGGTGCGCCAGTTGCAACCCTATCTAGACCGGGATGCCTTACGTACAGTCACTCATGCGCTCGTGACTTCTCGTCTAGACTACTGTAATGCTCTCTACATGGGGCTGCCCTTGAAGTCCACTCGGAGGCTCCAACTGGTGCAGAATGCAGCCGTGAGAGTTGTGCTGGGAGTTTCCCGATACTCCCATGTTACACCTTTGCTCCGCGAGCTGCATTGGCTGCCGGTTGTCCTCCGGGTGAGATTCAAGGTGTTAGTAATGATGTCGGGCCTCGGGAGCCCGACACTCGAAGGGGGGCCCCTCCACCCCCCCGGCGCACCCTGCCTTCCTCCCGCCGACCTCACCAGGCTCCATGGCGGCTCGGAAGGTTCTGGGACCCGCGCCGCCACTCCCGCCGCCTCCGGACGCGCCGCGGCTGCTGACCTCGCCCGGCGGCGCGTCTGCACACAGCTCCCCGGCTCGGAAGGCTCCGGGACCCGCGCCGCCTCTCCTGCCGCCTCCGGACGCGCCGCGGCTGCTGACCTCGCCCGGCGGCACGTCTGCGCACGGCTCCCCGGCTCGGAAGGCTCCGGGACCCGCGCCGCCTCTCCTGCCGCCTCCGGACGCGCCGCGGCTGCTGACCTCGCCCGGCGGCGCGTCTGCGCACGGCTCCCCGGCTCGGAAGGCTCCGGGACTCGCGCCGCCACTTCTGCCACCTCCGGACGCGCCGCGGCTGCTGTCCTCGACCGGTGGCGCGTTTGCGCAAGGTTCCCCGGCCTGCGGCTTGCCCGGTGGAGGCTCGGGTCGGCTTAGCGTCTCAGCGGCCTGGGAGGCTTCGAGAGCTTCGGCCTCACAGCGGACTGCTTCAGAGACTCCGCCGTTGCGGCTGTCTCCTCTGGCCGACGCCATGCCTGCGCAGGACTGTGTGGTTCGGGAGCTGGCGACGCCATTAGGGGATGGGTCCCTCCCCGCTGCGGTGACCGGGTGGCTGGGGGCCTCGGGCGTGGATGGCGAGAGGGGGGTTCGGAGTTGGGCGCGGCAGGGAGTGGTTGAGGGGGAGGTGCACGGTGGCGGCAACACATGGGAGGGGGCTTACCTGCCTGGGCGACGGGCGAAAGGCCTTGTAGGGGAGGGGTGGGGAAGTTATAGAGAGTGGGAGGGCGGGGGCGTGTTTGGGTGGAGTATGGGTGGGGTTTTTGGGTGTGTATATAATAGCATTGGCTGCAGGTAGCGGCCAACGCTGGCTTTGTTTCTTGTTGCGGCTGTTGCCCTGAAGAATAAAGTGCTTCTAGACCGCAGCGGAAGTCTCTCGTTCCTGTGTTCGGCACCTGCCCTGCTTGTTGCAGGACGAGGTTTGACAGAAAGCCAGCGTTTCCATAGCACTGCGGCCTTACTGCCTTTCTGCTGTGTTCCGTTTGTGCGCCATGGCAGAGGGTTTGCAAGGGGCCGTTTTGGAGACTGGATCGGAGGAGGCTGACGTGGCCGGGGCGGAGGCGACATCCCCTGCGGAGAGGGACTTGGAGGACGCCCAGCCAGCTGTGCGGCCTAAAGTGCGGGAAGTGCCACCAGCAGACCCTGCGGTGGAGTCCCAGGGTGCTAGTAGCCAGACCCTGGGGGGGGAGTGGTGGCTGAGCTCGATCCTGGGGCGCATGGGGCTCGAGCAAGGACGAACGGGCCTGCCCGGTGGGGCTCCACTGGGTTGGAGGGAGCGTCGGCTGACCGATGACAACGGCGAGGAATACAGCTATTCAACTGCACCGGGGAGCCAGACTATGGACATGCTGCGCGATAGGTTTGGAGGAGTTGGGGCACGTGACGGTGGTTCCTGGGTGGCCATGGGCCCTGAAGAAGACACGGGACAGTGGTCTCTTGGGGAGGCACCCAGTCAGCCAGCGACGTCCCGTTTCCGACTGGCCAGCCCGAAGTTCAAGGTGCCTGGGGAGGGTGGCGTTCGGGCCCCATCCACGCGAGCACAAGGAGGGCGTGATGCATGGCCAACGCCTGACCGAGGCCCTGGACGTCCGGCACCCAGGTCGGTGGGGGTGTCCCAGGCTCAGACCCGTCCACCTGTTGGGCATTGGGGTCCGGGTGTGGTGTGGGGACCCCCACCGCTCACCATAACCTATGGTGGGCATCCCGACCGCCTGGCTATGTTCCTAGGTCAGGTGATTAACCATCTGGACGGGTATGCCCAGGCCTATACATCACAGTGGGCGATGGTGGTGGCGGTCACCGCGTGCCTTCAGGGAGAGGCTGCCACCTGGGCAGCGGACCTTTACAGTGACCACGCCCGTGAACTCGGGGACGTGGGGCTGTTCCTGGAAGCCCTGCGCATCCGCTTCGAGGATGTTTCCCGCATACATCGTGCGGAAGCTGGAGTTTTAGCCATCAGGCAGCGAGGACGGCCAGCAGAGGAGTACGTGCACGAGTTCCGCAGGGTTGCGGGCAGGTTGCGCTTGTGGCCCGAGCGCTTGCTGGTGCACCACTTCCGGGCCGGCCTTGATGGAGCTCTCCGGCGGGCATGTGTGGTGCGGGGGGTTCCTGCACGGCTTCAGGATTGGTTCCGGGTGGCGGTGGAGCTGGATATTGGGTTGCAGGACACCCGGGGCAGGCCAGTAGTGGGCCCTGGAGCCTGGAGGGCCCCGGAGGGGCCGAAGACCGAGAACCGGAAGCCTGGGCCGGCGGTGACACAACCCGGCCCCCTACCGGCGCCCCGTCCAACAATCCGCTGCTTCCGATGCGACCAACCGGGCCACCGGGCAGTGGACTGCCCGTTACCTCCGCCACGGCCAGGGCCCAACCCTCCGGTGGCGCGGGTCCCGACCCCCAGGAGAGCTGCGGAACGCTCCAGAACAGCGTACCGGGTGGCCGACAAGACACCCCGAACATCGACACCGGTGCGTCCAGTGGGCCCGGCGGATGGACGGACTGACACATCCGATGGGTCTGAGGATCACGAGTACGAGGAGGACCCGATGGTAAGTGCTCCGGTGTGCCCTTTTGTGCTGCCTGTGGCATTGATAAGCCCACGAACAGGCGAGAGGAGGGAGTGTAAGGCTTTGATTGATACAGGCAGCACGCGCTGCCTTATCAGCCTGGTGATGGCAAGGGAGGCCGGTATCCCCCTCCAGCGGCTCCCCAAACCTCTCCGGTTCCAGCAGGTGGACGGGTCCCTTTTGGGTGGAGCACCCATTACGCGTGTAACGGCACCGGTGAGAATGGAATTGGGTACACACTGGGAGGCTCTCCGGTTTGTCGTGGTGCCGTCCATGACGGAGGCGGTCATCCTGGGGCTTACGTGGTTGGACAGGTGGGGCCCCACGGTTTGGTGGGAGGGGGGGTGCCGACACCTTCGTCTCGGGACAGGGCCCCAGCCTCCTGCAAAGCATTCCTTCATGGGTCCGGAGGGGATCGGTGGGCCAGAGGGGGCCGCGGGGGTGGGAGCTGGGCTTGAGACACAGGTGCCACGGGAGTACAGCGATCTCGCAGATGTCTTCGATGAGAAGGAGTGTGATGCCTTGCCACCCCACCGCCCCACGGACTGCGCTATCGAACTGGAGCCAGGGGCAAAACTGCCGAAACCCCGCATGTACGCAATGGCACCCCGGGAGATGCAGGAGCTTCGCCAATACATAGACAAGAACCTGCGGAGGGGGTTCATCCAGCCCGCCCGGTCTAAGATGGCGGCCCCTGTCCTGTTCAGGGAGAAGAAAGATGGGACCCTAAGACTGTGCGTTGATTATCGGGGGGTTAACGCGGTATGTGTAGAGCACTTGTACCCCCTCCCTTTGGTGAAGGACCTTTTAGCTCATTTGGCTACGGGCCGGGTGTTCACCAAGTTAGACCTCAGGGAGGCGTACTACCGTGTCCGGATTAAAGCTGGCGATGAATGGAAGACGGCTTTCAATTGCCCGTTGGGGAGCTTTCAGTTCAGGGTAATGCCGTTTGGACTGCAAGGAGCCCCCGCGGTCTTCATGCAGTTGATTAACCAAGTCCTGCATGATCATTTGTACCGGGGGGTCCTAGTCTATCTTGATGACATCCTCATATATACGTCAACGCTGGAGGAGCATGTCGCCTTAGTTCGGAGTGTGCTGACCAAGCTGAGGGACGCCCAGTTATATGTGAAGCTCTCTAAATGTGAGTTTCACAAGCCCCGGCTGGACTATTTGGGATATCGGGTGTCCTCCAACGGGGTGGAGATGGACCCGGGGAAGGTGGAAGCTATCCAACAGTGGCAGGCCCCACGGACCCGGAAACAGTTGCAGAGCTTCCTGGGCTTCGCTAACTTTTATCGTCAATTTATTCCACATTTCGCTTCCATTGCCCTGCCGCTCACAGATCTACTGCGGACAAAACAAATGGCAACATTGCCGCGGCCAGGGCAGAAGCTAGCGTGGACCACTACATGCCAGCAGGCTTTTGAGACGCTCAAGGCACAGTTTGCTAAGGAGCCCGTCCTGCGACACCCGAACCCAGACCTGCCCTACGTAGTACAGGCTGATGCGAGCGACGTGGCTGTTGGGGCTGTCCTTCTGCAACGGCATGCGATGGGAGAACTGCGGCCCTGCGCTTACGCCTCCAAGAAGCTGACGACCGCGGAGAGGGCTTGGGCTATCTGGGAGAAAGAGGCCTTCGCGGTCCGCAGGGCCTTGGGGACTTGGAGACACCCTCTGGAGGGGGCTAGCCAGGAGTTCGAGGTTTGGACGGACCATAAAAACCTGGAAGCCCTGCAAACACCCCGCCGTCTGTCCCCGAAACACGTACGGTGGGCCCAGTACTTTCAGCGCTTCCGGTTCCGTCTCAAGTATGTGCCCAGGGGTAGGAATTTCCTGGCGGACGCCTTGTCTCGGCTACCACAATATGACTGTCGGAAAGAGGAGGTAGTACAGGCACTGGTACCGCCGCCCCGCCCGGTGGAGGAGGCGGAGCACAGGGCCAACGCCGTGACAGACGGCTTCCTGCGGACCTGTAAGGGAGCATTGGCGACTGATGAATGGATGCAGGCGCACCCCGACATCCTCTCGTTGCGGGACGGCCTAGCTTGGCACGGGGTCAGGCTGTATGTGCCTGCGGCGGCACGGGACCAAGCGCTCTATCAATGCCATGACGCCAGGCAGGCAGGTCATTACGGGTTCGTGAAAACCCTGCATCTGGCCCGCTGCCAGTTCTGGTGGCCAACCATGAGGCGAGACATTGAGAGCTACGTGCAGAAGTGCCGCATTTGCGCAACCACCAAGCCCTCTACTAATAAACCGGCAGGCCTTCTGCAACAGGTGGCAGACCCCGTACGACCTTGGCAGGACATTGCCATGGACTTTGTGGTCGAGCTACCGGAAAGCAGGGGATATAACGTTTTGTGGACAGTAGTAGACTTGTTCTCGAAACAAGCCCACTTTATCCCCTGCAAGGGGTTGCCTTCAGCCCGTCGGCTGGCCTGGCTGTTTGTCCAACACATTTATCGTCTCCACGGGGTGCCACGACGTATCATCTCCGACCGTGGGGTACAGTTCACGGCCCGGTTCTGGAGGGATTTCGTGCGTTATATCGGAGCAACACAGGGCCTGAGCTCGGCGTACCACCCAAGCACAAATGGAGCTGCGGAACGTGCAAACGCGGCGGTGGAGCGATACCTGCATTGTTATGTTTCATACCAACAGTCTGAATGGGTGGACCTGCTATCCTTCGCGGAAGTAGCCTACAACAACGCAGTGCATAGCAGCACCGGGTTCTCCCCCTTTAAAGTGGTCTCTGGTTACGAGTTCGTTCCTATCGCGGGGTGCGACCAGGGGACCCCGGCATCCTGCACACCTGGGGAGTGGATGCACCGGTTGGAGGAGGTGTGGGGGATAGCTAAGAAGGCGTTAGAGCGAGCTGCAGGGTCATACAAAGAGCAGGCAGACAGGAAGAGACGGCCGTTTGCACCTCCTAAAGTAGGTGATCTTGTCTACCTCTCCACGAAATACCTGCGGCTACAGGTGTCATGTAGAAAGCTAGGGCCCAAATATCTCGGACCCTTCCGGGTTATACAGGTAGTAAATCCTGTCACCGTCAGACTCCGGCTACCCCCCCTACTTGGAAAGATACACCCCGTCTTCCACAGTAGCCTGCTGAAGCCTGCTACAACCGCCTCTGTGGCGGTGGGGGAGGGCGGCCCAGGGCCGGTACACGGCAACCACTATGAGGTACAGGAGATCCTGGACTCCCGGAAACGGAGGGTGCGGGTGCAATACTTGGTGCTCTGGAAGGGGTACCCCATGGAGGAGGCCACCTGGGTACGGGATGGGGATGTGTGCGCACCACGCCTTCTCCGCGCTTTCCACCGGAAATACCCGGGGAAGCCGGGGGGGACCCAGGGGAGGACTGCTGGTCATGTTACAGACTGCTCACCTCTCTCTCCTTGCATTCCAGGTGGGCCCCTGGTAGAGGGGGTAGCATGTCGGGCCTCGGGAGCCCGACACTCGAAGGGGGGCCCCTCCACCCCCCCGGCGCACCCTGCCTTCCTCCCGCCGACCTCACCAGGCTCCATGGCGGCTCGGAAGGTTCTGGGACCCACACCGCCACTCCCGCCGCCTCCGGACGCGCCGCGGCTGCTGACCTCGCCCGGCGGCGCGTCTGCACACGGCTCCCCAGCTCGGAAGGCTCCGGGACCCGCGCCGCCTCTCCTGCCGCCTCCGGACGCGCCGCGGCTGCTGACCTCGCCCGGCGGCGCGTCTGCACACGGCTCCCCGGCTCGGAAGGCTCCGGGACCCGTGCCGCCTCTCCTGCTGCCTCCGGACGCGCCGCGGCTGCTGACCTCGCCTGGCGGCGCGTCTGCGCACGGCTCCCCGGCTCGGAAGGCTCCGGGACTCGCACCGCCACTTCTGCCGCCTCCGGACGCGCCGCGGCTGCTGTCCTCGCCCGGCGGCGCGTTTGCGCAAGGTTCCCCGGCCTGCGGCTTGCCCGGTGGAGGCTCGGGTCGGCTTAGCGTCTCGGCGGCCTGGGAGGCTTCGAGAGCTTCGGCCTCGCAGCGGACTGCTTCAGAGACTCCGCCGTTGCGGCTGTCTCCTCTGGCCGACGCCATGCCTGCGCAGGACTGTGTGGTTCGGGAGCTGGCGACGCCATTAGGGGATGGGTCCCTCCCCGCTGCGGTGACCGGGTGGCTGGGGGCCTCGGGCGTGGATGGCGAGACGGGGGTTCGGAGTTGGGCGCGGCAGGGAGTGGTTGAGGGGGAGGTGCACGGTGGCGGCAACACATGGGAGGGGGCTTACCTGCCTGGGCGACGGGCGAAAGGCCTTGTAGGGGAGGGGTGGGGAAGTTATAGAGAGTGGGAGGGCGGGGGCGTGTTTGGGTGGAGTATGGGTGGGGTTTTTGGGTGTGTATATAATAGCGTTGGCTGCAGGTAGCGGCCAACACTGGCTTTGTTTCTTGTTGCGGCTGTTGCCCTGAAGAATAAAGTGCTTCTAGACCGCAGCGGAAGTCTCTCGTTCCTGTGTTCGGCACCTGCCCTGCTTGTTGCAGGACGAGGTTTGACAAATGACTTACAAAGCCCTACATGGCATGGGTCCGGGTTATCTACGGCAACACCTGCGGCCGGCGTCAACTTCCCTCTGTCCAGTGCGCTCCCACAGAGAGGGCCTCCTCAGGGTGCCTCCGATCAAAGAATGTCGATTGATGGCCCCCAGGGGGAGAGCGTTCTCTGTGGGCGCGCCAGACCTATGGAACCGCTTGCCGGTTGAGCTCCGGACGGCCCCCGACCTTCGCTCCTTCCGGCGCGATCTAAAAACGTATCTATTTGAGCAGTCTGACCTGGTCTGATGGGTTAGGGTTGGGGTTTTAATATATCTTAATTATTGTTTTAACTTTGGGCATTTATTTATTTAATTCGCTTTTAACTTTTGTATCCTGTTTTTTGTATTTATTGCCCTGTACACCGCCCTGAGTCCTTCGGGAGAAGGGCGGTATAAAAATGTAATAAATAAATAAATAAAAATCCTGGAGCACCGGAGAAGTACCTGAGGATTGGAAAAGGGCTGATGTGGACCTCTGGTTTTGTGCTGTAGTATGCGGCCGCAGGATAATGAAGCTCTGCTCCCCATAGCCAGTTTCGCCCTGCCAGAGGCACCTTAAATGAGTCTGAAGTTGCCGTGAACAGGTGCCCATGAAGGAGGGTCACTCCGTTGATCACAAAATGATGGCAGTCATTTCATTTGATCCAGGGGAAGCCCTCCAACTAGATAGGAGAAAGGCTAGCTGTACATCAGCGTCTAGCCCAAGCTACTTGCAGCCAAAGTCCAAGAGCACGAACCAGAACATCAGTGAACAGTGTGCTTGGAACGGGTGAGAGTATCGATCTTCTCTCTTCTATCTTTTAACTGAATCCTTGGAAAAGACCCCCAAAGCAAGAAAACCTCTGAAAGCGAAGGGAGGGGACTATATCTCCACTCCCTCATAGATAGAAGCGGCAAATTAATACTAAGGGGGAAACAAATATATTGAAATGAAATTTAAAATACTACAGTCTGGAGAAATCTAGAAACTAAAAAAATTGTTAAGACTATACCCTAAAGGGTTTTGATAAAATTATATAAAAATATATAACAATAATAACTTTTTGTCTGAAAAAACTGGAAAATAAACAACTACTGACACCTAGTGAAGAATCACAGCACAGAAGACTAATAACAATGACTCAGAAATTGGCAGGACACCCAGAAACAAAGAATAATCTGTTCCCTTGAATTTTAAATAACCTTCAAGAATACAGCTGCAAACAAAGAAAGAGATGAATGAACAAATGAATGAATGAATGAACCTTTATTGTCAAAGTACAACCATGTATACATTGAGATTGGCTGAGCCTCCCTTCGTGCCCCCCCAACTCACAGTGACAACAAACCCTCCATCTTATTACACCATGTGAGCTAATTGCACAACACACTGGCCTCACAAGTCAGTCATACATAAAATTATAAAATTATTTCCTGTTCAACAACCTAACAGCCCATGGATAAAAGCTGTTCTTCAGCCTATTGGTATGGCTGGCTATACTCCTATATCTCCTACCCGATGGTAGGAGAGTAAAGAGTAAAGAGCCAGCCATAAGATTAAAAAGTGTCTGAAAGAAAAAATACCTGGACTATTGTCTAAATCTAAGAATTGTTTACAGAATAAGAAAAACTTTGGCTCTTGGTTAATCTTTTAGAGAAGAATTTACAGGAAGGACTTAAGTTGGCTAAACATATTGAATTGAAACTTTGACTGATTGCTAATTGACCCATGAATAAAAAAACTGTTGATATTGTGTTCTTTCTCCCAGAAATGCTCTGTGTCTTTCATCAAAATCCTGTGCCTTCCACACTGAATCCAATCAATATCTTGTATTATTCCAATTGATTAGAATCCCTTCTGACACCAGCCATCTAAAATATACTCCTTTTGCAATCAGCTTTGTAGTCAAAAAATAATATTGTCTTCGAGTATCCCTTATTCTCTTGGGAATCTGCTTCAACACTACTATTTCTTTACCTTTATCTTGTAATGGGTCATCTCTGACTCTTCTCAATATCTCATCCCTTGTTTTCTTCATAAATATTACATGGACTTCTCTGGGCAATTTGTGTTTCCTTACATAGCTTGAATTCATTCTAAATATTTCATTTACTTCTTGCTGAATCTCCAATCTTTCAATTTTTAGGGCCTCTGTTAATAGATTAATAATCACTTCTACTATATCTTCCTCTTTATCTTCAGGTATGTTCTGGAATCTTAAGTAGTGTACAGCTTTCTCCATTTCCAAGGCAGTAACCACTCCTTCTAAGTTCTGATTTGCTTGTTCTAATCTTTCATTCTCTGCCATTAGTACTTCAATTTTTTTCCAGTATCTTCTGATTGGTCTTCCACCTTCTGAATTCTTTGTTCATTTTTAAGAATCAATTAAGAAACTATTACTAACATGGGAAAAAATGTAAGATCTATTTGAAAATTCCAGGATGGCTCTCAACAATGGAAGCATTTGTATATCCAAATCTAGTCAGTCTCGATAAAATATGGACATATAAAGATATTCTAAATTCTGAAGGGAACTTAAAATCTAGACAAGAGATGGAAAATCAGGGCATCGATTTAACATGATGGTCACATTTACAAATGCAAGTGAGATATGATAAAGATATTAAACAATATGGATTTTACAAAGGGCAGACTATATTTGACCAGACATTACTAACTTCTGATGAAAAGTTAATTAAAAATGTACAATTTCTTATTAAATCTGAAAATGGAAGATGAAAGGTAAAAGAAACAATGATGGTATGGGCAAAGAATTTTGGATATAGTAGATTTAGAGAAGTGGCAAAGTCTGTGGGAAAGAAACTATAAATTGACAATGTCAGCCTCCTATAAAGAAAACCTATACAGAATGTTTTATAGATGGCACTTGCCACCAACAAGATTAGCAAAAGTGTTTAAAAATATGTCAGAGAAATGTTGGAAATGTAAGCATAAGCCACGTACTTATTATCATATGTGGTGGACATGTGAGAAAGCAAGGAGATATTGGATAAAAATTCAGACTTGGTTAGAAAAAATGTTAGAGAAACACAGATTATAAACCTGAATTTTTTTTATTAGCTATAATGCCAGAAAAACATGATAAACAAAGCACATACCGTATATACTTGAGTATAAGCCGACTCGAGTATAAGCCGAGACCCCCTAATTTTACCCCAAAAAACTGAAAAAAGTTATTGACTCGAGTATAAGCCGAGTATAAGTATAAGCTTGGCCCCTTCTTAGCAACATATCTATATTCTGTGCCACGACGAGCCGCTCGTTGACTCTGGCAGCATCCCGGAGCTGGCTCGGCCGCGGTTCGCAGGGTCCGCTCATCAGGCTGCCAGGCTTCCTGGCAGCACATCCCGCAGGGAAGGTCTGCTAGGGAGGCGGCAGTCAAGCGTTGTTTCCCTCCTCGTGCGTGTGTGTGTGTGTGTGAGTGAGACCTGCGGGAACGGCTGGTAGAGGTGGCGGCAGTCCGGCGTTTCCCCCCCTCATGCATGCGTGCGTGTGTCAGACCCGCGGTAATGGCTGGTAAGGAAGCGGCGTCCCCCCCCCTCCTGTGTGTCGGGCCCACGGGGCTTGACACACAGAGAAACGCAAATGCCGGACTGCCGCCACCTTTACTAGCCATTCCTGCGGGTCTGACACACACACACACACACACACACGCACGAGGGGGAGAAACAACGCTGGACTGCCGCCACCTCTGCCAGCCCTGCAAGCCTCTGCCGCGGCAGAGGCTTGCAGGGCTGGCAGAGGTGGCGGCAGTCCAGCGTTGTTTCTCCCCCTCGTGCGTGCGTGTGTGTGTCAGACCCACGGGAATGGCTGGTAGGGAAGCGGCATTCCGGCATTCCCCCCCTTCCTGTGTGTCGGGCCCACGGGGCTTGACACACAGAGAAACGCAAATGCCGGACTGCCGCCACCTTTACTAGCCATTCCTGCGGGTCTGACACACACACACACACACACGCACGAGGGGGAGAAACAACGCTGGACTGCCGCCACCTCTGCCAGCCCTGCAAGCCTCTGCCGCTTCTCCAACGTGGAGATTTCCAGAGGTATTGGACTTCCAAGGAGACGCAGACTGCAGGGCAAGTCGGCCGAGTGCCTTGGCGACATTCCGGCAAGGCAAAAAGCACAAAGGGGGCAGGGGTCCCTCAGGCCGGCTGGGGAGGGGGAAAGCGCGTGCTCTCGCCTGGCTTAACCCAGTTCCATTTTGCAAGGCAAAAAGGAGCCGGGAGAGGGAAGCAGGGAGGAGCTCTCCGCCCACCCTCTCTCCCGCCTTTCATTCCCCGCGTTGAACAGCGCGAGTACACACGCTATGTGACTGGAGACGCATCCCTCCCTCCGGCCAGCTTGTTCTGCTCTCGCTCCATCCGTACAAAACAACTGTTATCCAGCTTTATTTACTCCTGCCCGAGCCAGCAGGGCTTACGTTCTCCTCTTCTCCCCCTCCCCCTCCCCCTCACTGGAGCGCTGCCTGCTGCCTTTATTCCCCCCCGCCCGCTCCGCAGAACAAAGGAATGTGAGGCGCCGAGGCAGTGCCCTCCAGCCAGCCCCTTCCAGCGCGCGCGCTTCTCGCCCAGTCATAACAACCAACGCCTTAAGGACTGCTGCGAGTCCTCCGGCTCCCTTCTCCGGTCGCCGCGGCCGCCGTTGCCCTCCGCCCCGGCAGAGGCTTGCAGGGCTGGCAGAGGTGGCGGCAGTCCAGCGTTGTTTCTCCCCTCGTGGGTGTGTGTGTGTGTGTGTGTGTGTGTGTGTGTCAGACCCGCAGGAATGGCTAGTAAAGGGGGCGGCAGTCCGGCATTTGCGTTTGTCTGTGTGTCAAGCCCCGTGGGCCCGACACACAGGAAGGGGGGGAATGCCGGAATGCCGCTTCCCTACCAGCCATTCCCGTGGGTCTGACACACACACGCACGCACGAGGGGGAGAAACAACGCTGGACTGCCGCCACCTCTGCCAGCCCTGCAAGCCTCTGCCGCCGGCAGAGGCTTGCAGAGATGGTGGCAGTCCAGCGTTGTTTCTCCCCCTCGTGCGTGTGTGTGTGTCAGACCCGCAGGAATGGCTAGTAAAGGTGGCGGCAGTCCGGCATTTGCGTTTCTCTGTGTGTCAAGCCCCGCGGGCTCGACACACAGGAAGGGGGGAATGCCGGAATGCTGCTTCCCTACCAGCCATTCCTGTGGGTCTGACACACACACGCACGCACGAGGGGGAGAAACAACGCTGGACTGCTGCCACCTCTACCAGCTCTGCAAGGCTCTGCCGCTCCCTTCTCTCAGCAGCCTGACCCGAACGAAGGGACAGTTCTTTTTTTGTTCACTGGAGTATAAGCCGAAGTGGATTTTTCAGCCCAAAAGTGGGCTGAAAAATTCGGCTTATACTCAAGTATATACGGTACTTGATTTTACATGTGATAACAGCAGCAAGAATTATATTTGCACAATACTGGAAGAACGAAGAAACAGCGCCAGAAGAAGAAATAATTTAAAAAATATTACACTGTGCGGAAAAGGACAGACTTACTTTAAGGTTGAAAGAAAAAGAAGAAACAGAATATTTTCAAACTTGGGGCCTATTTTATCAATGATTAGAGAAAAGGTTTAGGGATTAAGAATTTAATTTGTATTAGTGAATAAGATACTCAGAGAACACATTTTGTTGAATGATTACTATTGAATTCTGTTTTAAAAAAATCAATAAAACTTTATTTAAAACTGTTGAAGAGGGGGAGACAACATGGATATTGTACACCTATCAAAAAATGACAGAACACCACATTCAATATTTACCTCTGAAGCATTTACTGTGGAACATCAAAGACCTCCAGAAGCAATATTTCAAGGCAAAATAAATATTTTCCAAGAGGAAATGTATGCAATGGTACAACAAATCAAATGACAATAGATTTAAACCATGAGGAAATCAAAAGCAACTTTGATGACATAAATAAGCACATTTCTAACTTAAATCTACAATCAAAAGACACCCAGAAAATGACGATGAATGAACAATTCAAATCAGAGAACAGAACACAAATTAGAAGAACATGATCAAATCAATGAAGCTACAAATGAAAAGAACTACAATTTAATGCAAACAAGAAAATTTTTACAAGACTTTGATATAACAACAAAAATGGAATGGATTATAAAATTCCCAGGAGAATCATCAGTTTGGGAGACAGAATGTATATATATATATATATATTTAATTCCATTTATATCCCGCCCTTCTCCGAAGACTCAGGGCGGCTTACAAGCTTAGCAGTAGCCTTCATTCTATGTATATGCCTGCTTATTAGGGCTTTCACACACCCCCAAGCGGCATTATTACAAAGTCAGCTTAATTGCCCCCAACAATCTGGGTCCTCATTTTACCTACCTCGGAAGGATGGAAGGCTGAGTCAACCTTGAGCCTGGTGGGATGCGAACCTGCACTAATTGCAGGCAGCTGGTGTTACTTAAGGAGGCATTAGCCCACTGCTCCACCAAGGCTATTTTACCTATTTTATCTTCTTTATTCCCAACAATACTTACAAAAACACATGAACAGCCGGGTAAGCAGAATATATCAACTTGGAAAACTACTCGGCAAAAGAAGGCTAGAGGTTTCAAGAGATTTGACTCACCCTACCAGATGGAGTATTACATGAGCAAACACTTGTTTGAATATGGTTAAAAGAACAGAGAACTTTGAACATAAAGGGATCCTATAACAAGAGGGATAAGAGATTTAAGTAATATAGTATGTTTTACAAAATATGAAATGAAAAAATATTGGGATGATGTAACTTTTATAAATATAAGTTAAATATAAGCTGATCAGAAAGGATGTTATACGCAGATGCTATAAGATAGATAAAAAGTACAGCATTTTTATAATGCATGAAATATGAAAATATCGGGATAGTGTACTTAAATGAAAAAAATTGGATATTTAGATGACTAGCATTGAGAAAATCATGACTTATAAATGGATTGAATATAAGGGGGAAATTAAGCTTAAACAAAAATCATGAAAACAGGATGCATGGTGAACTAATGAGATGATTTTTGTAAGAATAATATAAGCTGATAAAAATGTTATACATAGATGTTATCATTAACTGTACAAATATGAAAAAAGGTATATTTAATCATTTATATATTGAAAATATTAAGTATTATATTTGTTTAAGGTTGAAGGAGGAGAATACAATTAGGAGAAGGGAAGATTAAAGAAATATATTAATATACTAATAATGGAATTATCAAAACCAATTATTATTGACTAATTAATTATTATTGATTTTTTAAAAATATATACATAAACCAAGACAACACACTACACCAGGCACTGGAGATTGTTATTGTAAAAAAAATCAATAAAATATTTTTTTTAAAAAGGAAATGGACTGATGTGGTTCCCATCTTCAAGAATGGGGGGAAAAACAGACCCAGGAAACTACAGACCAATCAGTCTAACATCAATATCTGGGAAGATCCTGGAAAAAATAATCAAAAAACAGATATGCGAGAAACTAGAAGCAAAGAAAATTATAACTAGTAACCAGCACAGGTTTGTTAAAAACAGATCATGCCAAACCAATCTTATATTAGTACACCAGCGAAACACTGTGGACATAGTATGCTTAGATTTCAGTAAGGCATTTGACAAAGTAGACCACAGCCTGCTGCTTAGTAAGCTGGAAAAAGGTGGAATAATAGGCAACATCACCACCAGATGGCTGACATCCACATGGAGAGAAGTAAGCAGTGGGGTACCACAAGGCTCCATCTTAGGTCCGGTACTCTTTAATATTTTCATTAATGACTTAGATGAGGGAATAGAAGGGGAACTCAAATTTGCAGATGACATTAAACTGGCAGGAATAGCCAACATCCCAGAAGACAAGCTCAGAATCTAAAAAGATTTTGACAAACTTGAACAATGGGCTCTATCCAACAAAATGAATTTTAATGTGGAAAAAAGCAAAGTTTTACATTTAGGCAGGAAAAATCAAAGGTATAAGTACAGATTAGGTGAGACCTGGCTCAAAAACAGTAACTGTGAGAGGGCTATTGGATCACTTGACTATGAGTCAGCAGTGTGCAGCAGCAACCAAAAAAGCTAATACAATTCTGGATTGTAATAAACAGGCATAGAATCAAGATCACGCGAAGTATTAGTACCACTTTATAAAACCCTAGTAAGACGACGCCTGGAATAATGCAACCAATTTTGGTCACCATACTACCAAAAAAAAAAAAAGTTGAGACTTTGGAAAAAGTTCAGAGAAGAGCAACTAAGATGATCCAAGGCCTGGATTCTAAAACACATGAAGAACGGCTGCAGGACTTGGATTTGGCTAGTCTAAAAAAAAAAGAGAGAAACAGGGGTGACATGATAGCAGTATTCCAGTATTCGAGGGGCTGCCACAAAGAAGAGGGGGTCAAATTATTCTCCAAAGCACCAGAGGGCAGGACAAGAAACAATGGTTGGAAACTGACCAAAGAGAGAAGCAATCTGGAATTAAGGAAAAACTTCCTAACAGTCAGGACAATTAACCAGTGGAACAGCTTGCCTTCAGAAATCGTGGGCACTCCTTCAATGGAGGTTTTTAAGAAGAGACTAGACAGTCACTTGTCTGAAATGGTATAGGTTCTCCTGCTTGAGCAGGGGCCTGGACTAGAAGACCTCCAACGTCCCTTCCAGCTCAATTCTATTTCTATTTCTATTATTTCTAATCTAACCACCTTTTCTATCATCTTCCCTAAAAAGGGAAGATGAAAAATTGGACAGAAATTGTCCAGGCAGGTGGGATCAAATGATTTTTTTAAGGAGGGGGCAAACCAGGATCTCCTTAAAAGACCCCAGGAACATCATCTCCTACAGTGAAGAATTTATCACTGCCTAAACCTACCTGACAGTCATCATCAAGAAGGCTTTCACCAACGAGGAGGGACAAGGATCTAATTGATTGGTGGTTGCACTGATAGCAGTGAAGACCCTGACCAAAAGAATCAAATTATTTCCAGATAACTGAGCAAGACCTTTCTCCATGCATATCACACAGATCTGCACTATATATGGGTTCCAACTAGGAAAACTCTTAAGACTTTGTCTGTCAAATGCTATATTCCTAAGCATTCTCAAGCAATACAGTCATAAATGTACTACTGTGGTATTCTAAATAGAGGAATTAGCACACATGATATTGATAGAAAAGCACCAGAACAAATATGTCAATGAAGACTCAGTCATCCAGGCCAAAGGGATCTAAATGTTGAATCATAGCAATGACCAAACTTTGGAAAGTCAAAGAGCTGACTTGATATAGCAAGAGTTGGTACATTCCAACGAATCTCTGACTCTCTGCTTAACTAATTTTGCTCTGACTGATGAAGTTGCTTGGATAAGCAGCAAAACATCTCAAATTAACAAAGTTTGTTCCAGTTGCCATGATTCATTCTTTACATACCTTTGGCCTAGATCAGGGGTCAGCAACCTGAAACAGTGAAAGAGCCACTCGGAACTGGTTCCATCACAAAAGGAAAAACTGGGAGCCGCAAAAATTGTGTGTGCATGCACATACATGCACGCATGTGCAGAACAGGGTTTGATTGAAGAGTGGAGACAAGGCAAGATATGCACCTACCCTGCATATTTGAATTGATTGGTTGAACTTTTTTAGTCCCACTTTTTTTGGGGGGGGGACTGCACATGGCAGAGGACTGGGAACCGCAGGAGATGGTTGAAAGAGCCGCATGTGGCTCCAGAGCCACGGGTTGCAGACCTGTGGCCTAGATAATTGAATCTTCATTGACATATTGCCATGCATTCTGGGGAGAAACCCCTAAAGTTGGTGTGGCAAGAGTTGGTACATTGAAGCAACTCTCTGACTCTCTGCTTAACTAATTTTGCTCTGACTGATGAAGTTGCTTAGATGAGCAACAAAATGTCTCAGATTAATATAGTTTGGACCAGTTGCCATGATTCAACCTTTACACACCAGAACAAATAAACAACTATACAGTATTTGAAAGAAATATATGGAAAAACAGGGTAACAAGAAAAAAAATCACTCAAGTATTCTCATAGTGAAGATTGATGAACCTAACTGGATTCCAGAAGCAACTTGGGAATGTCCCCAAAGATTTGCTGCATAGTTCTACCAACACCTTGGAATCGAAGAGTGGCCAAGGCTCTGGATAAGATTGTGCCTATGTGGCATCTCTTCATCCATCAACCCCAACACTCCCCATAGTTCATAGAGGAACTGTCGCTTCCTAACTGTCGGTAGGTATCAAGAGATACCTAGAGTGCTGCTGGACAAAACTTAGGGCTGCTATTAAGGCCTAGTTCATTGTGATAAGAGCAGTGAAATTGCATTATTCCTCCTATTTAAGTAAAAGAACAGGGTCCTCAGTGCTATCAACTACCTGTCAGTTAGACTCTTGTCCCTCTAGCTCATAAAAGCCTCAGAACAATGGCCAGCAGGTGAGTTCAGGCAGTGATAAATTCCTAACTGCAAGAGAGAGCTTCCCAGAACATTTCAAGGAGGCCTGATTTGCACTCCTAAAAACACTTTCACTCTATACCACTTGCCTGGACAATTTTCATTCAGTTTCCCCATCTCCCATTTTAGGGGAAGTGATAGATAAGGTGGTTGCTTGGCAGCTTCGGAGGATGTAATTAGTTTCTTAGTCCTCTTTCAGTGAGGTTTTAGGCCAGGCTATGAGACAGAGGCCACAAACTAATGGATGATCTCTGGTGACAGCAGGTTGAAAATAGTGCAATGAACTTGACTCTCCTTGACCTCTCAGCAACCTTCAATACCGTTGACCATGGTATCCTTTTGGGCTGGTTATATATCCACATTTGAGTGACCTGAATGATGCTGTTGCTACCCTCTCACAGTGCCTGGATGATCTAGAGCAGGGGTGTCAAACTGCCAGCCCATGGGCTGGACGCATCAAAGGGAAACCACACCCACCCCATTGCCGGCAATGGGGAAAAAGCTCCGATACATCGCGCGACATCACGTGACGTCACGAGTTTGACATGTCGGATCTAGAGGCTTGGATGGGGGACAATGGGCTATGACTAAATCCTGGTAAGACTGAGTGGCTTTGGGTGCTTGGAGCTTCAAAATATGGATATTTGACAATTTTAGTTCTGTTGCACTCCCCCCATTCAGAATCAGTTTACAACTTGGGGGTTCTCCTGGACTTATTTCTGCTTGAAAATCAGGTTGCAGTCATGTCTTGGAGAGCCTTTGTATAGCTTTGTTTATCCACCAACTGTGGCCTTTCCTGGATCAGGACCCCTGCACTTGGTCACTCATACCCTACTCATCACTCATTTGGATTACTGCAATGTGCTTTATGTGGGACTACCTTGAAGTGCTTTAACTGGTACAAGGTGCAATAGCATGAGCAATCTTGGGGGCCTATAGAATGACACGTTACACCACTGCTTCATGAGCTGCACTGGCTACTGATGCAGTTTAAGCTATTGGTTATGAACTTTAAAGCCCTTCACGGCATAGGTCCAAACTACTGGATGAACCATCACTAAGACAAGTCTGCCCTCCTCATGCCAGCAAAGAAGCCTACTGAGGATCCCATTGGTCAAGGAATTCTGACTGAGCCTTCTCTATTGTAGCACCAGCCCTCTGCAATATCCTGCTCCACAGGGTGAAGTTTGCCCCCACCTTCCTGTCCTTCGATAAGGGCATGAAGATCTGGCTCTGCTGTTTGGACAGGAGAGCCAATGGGGGATGGCATCACTAGAGGTGGCTGCCAGATTAACTAGCTGATCCCACCTTCCCCCTGAACTTTCTGCTTCCTCTCCACTCATTTTTTAAATTTCATAATTGTACTTCCACTGTTTATTTATATTGTTTTAATTCTTTACTTTATATTTTATCTTTTTTTCCATTTTATTGTTGTAAGCTGCCCAGAGTATCCCCATGACAAGATGAGCAGCAAATAAATTTACCGAACAAAAAACAAACAATGGCAATCAACATAAAATAACATTTAGACATTTTATCAATTTGACATATAGTATTGTACAATATATAAGGGACACGGTGGCTCAGTGGGTTAGGACGCTGAGCTTGTCGATCAGAAGTCGACAGTTTGGCGGGTCGAATCCCGAGTGCCGTGTAACAGAGTGAGCGCCTGTTACTCGTTCAAAAGCACGTAAAAATGCAAGTAGAAAAATAGGGACCACTATGGTGGGAAGGTAACAGCATTCAGTGCGCCTTTGGCGTCTAGTCATGCCGGCCACATGACCATGAAGATGTCCTCGGACAAGCGCTGGCTCTTCTGCTTTGAAATGGAGATGAGCACCGGCCCCTAGAGTTGGAAACGACTTGCACGCATGTGCGGGGGAACCTTTACCTTTACCTTACTATACAATATATAGAGTATCAGCTTTAAAATATATTAAGTTGTAAACTGTAGTAACATGTATTATAAAGGGTGCTTTATTAACAAATTAAATCCTCTTCCTTCTGCAATAATTTTTCAATATTTTTCCTTATTTGGAAATAATAAAATATTACAAAATGAATTATAATAAATGTGAATGGAACAAGCACAAAACAGGGTCCATGTAGGAAAAAGCACTGATCAAATTTAAATTGTTCAGTAAGATGTACAGGAGCACAGAAAAGGAAATGTAATACCTAATAAATTACTGTGTTCCAACAGTATTTGATTACAACCATATATTTCCTGAAATGTTTATTTAATGTTAATTGGGTCCTACAAATAATCTAAATTTGATAATTCTAAATATCAAAACTTGTTGAGAGATCCAGAAAAATTAAAGATGCTGTAAATTTGATTATACTTGGATAGCTTTTATTATTTTTTTCAAATACTGCACAGCCTATTATCTCGTGGCTTGCATAAATGCTAATGTTACTCAATCTAATTTTCTGGGTTTGCACATAATGAAAAATAAACTTACCATACTGGCAAAACTGCCATAGCATGCTAAGCTAAATGATGGTTGGCTTGTTTATGATTCCATTAACATAGCAACATCCTAAGACCAATGACAACAACAACAATAATAATAATAAATAAAATAAAATAATAAAAATCTCCTGTCAACTATACGTGGAATATGCATACAAGTAATTATTGTTTTTGCTGCTGATGGATTCTCCTCACCCATCTTCTAGCCACTGAGCCAACAAGAAGAAAATTCGGGCCCCATCCCACACATTGACTTACAACTATTAAAGCAGCAAAGATACAGCATTGTAAATAAAATAATCGTTTTCTCCCACCTTTCTGTTTTAAAGAAATTTATTTTGTATGCAATAGGCTTCGGCTCTTATCATTGCAATCTGATATAACCTTGAGAAAGCTTCTCTATCAAGATCTCAAACAATCCAGGTTCAGAACTTTCAAAGGCCAAGAGCCATCTCCCTCTCGGTACTATGAGACTCACTTACCTTGTCAAATAAAGAGAGCGAGAATTAAATGAAAGCAACACCCGAAAGCTTGTCTTGGGCTCACGCTGACGACTATTAACACCCGGAACCCTCTGAAAGACAATTGAAGTGCGCTTGCGCCTCAATCCTTCAAAATACTTTTTAAAAAATCACCAACCAGAGGCTCATACGCATGCGTAGGCAAATAGGGAAGTTCAGTACTTAAATACGCCTGCGCAAAGTGTTCAGGCGCTGTCAAAATTTTATAATTCTTGTTGGTATTACGGTGGTAATCTTCAGAGCGGACACCCCAAGGATGGAAGCAGTGAATGAGTTGGGAGTGCATTGAGGTCGACTTTAGTGGTCACTGCTGAAAGTTTGCAAAGGTGCCAAGCATTGTATGGATGGTGGAAGCATACCTTGCGCGCGTGACTTCCTCTCGGATAGAAATTTACCAAAAGTCTCTTGCATGGCAAGAGATCTCCAGATATCATTCAAGAGAAATAAAATACAAAAGAGGGAGGGATATTTTTTTAGAAAATGAGTGCTTATGTTTTGCATCATTACCTGGAAGATATATAACCTCCCTCTTACATCGCTTTTACTAAGCACTGACATATATAGTACATAGCCCGGGTGCTGTTTTCGGGTTGGGAGTGGGGGTGTGAGCAAATCGCAAAAACAGTAACAAATACTAACACAAATTACAAGGCATGAAATATGAAAAGGCAGTATGCCTAAAACTACTGTAGTTTTACTTGTTCATAATTTTTCATCTTTTCAAAAGATTTTTATCTCTTCTATAGGCTAATGCAGATTCCTACATTACCTTTTAAACATGTTTGAAATTTTCCACTGATCTCTTTTTTCAGAATTTCATGAATCTCATGTAACAGTATGATTTTGAACATCCCACTTCTCATCTTCACATACTAGTTTTGCAATTTGATCCTCTTTCATCTTTGTATCACCAAACACCTCAGGGTTTCTTATATTACTGATAATTAACTTTTGAACTTTATTCACCATTCATTATCTTTACTGCCTTTCTAGGAATATCCATTTTTAAAATCTGCATACAAAAGAGTTAAGTGATAATAATGAGCAAATATGGATTATAAAAACTTAAAATATTTATTAGTGATCTGCATACATGCATTCCGGTGACTTTGAACAGAGACTGAAAAAGCTAAACTTGGTTTAAAATCACACAACTCTGAATTCTGCTAACAAGGCTTGTTGATCAATCTCTCATTCCAATATTTAAGTGAGATTCCCTAGTTTACCTTCAAAAAACAAATGAACTCCGTAATCCGTAAATAGGTATTATGTCTCAATAGATTGTGCTTTGCTTTGAAATTTATTATAGATGACATTTTAGAAGGATGAATATTGATACTGGGACTGAGTAATGTGAATATTGTCAAGAAAATGACACAGGTTGTTTCTTGCTTTTTGTGCCATAGTTTAATTTGGTCTCCACCCATTTTTCATAATTCTACACTGTTCCAAACAACAACTGTGTCAGAAATAAAATTTATTTCTCTGCACCTTATACAACATATTGAAGGTAGAACCACAAAGCAGAGAGATGAAAGATATTGTATTTCCTATACTTTCAGGATTTGGGAGTAGATAGTAGGTGATTTGGTGTACCCTGTGGGAGCTGTGTTCCTGTGTATTGTTAGTCTTTCCATGTGAAGTCAAAGAAATATTGCTAAGCAGTGTTGAAAGAAAAATCTTCAGGTTCCAGTCCAAGTGGGAATAAACAAAAGGAAGACTGCTTTAGAAAGAAGGTTGTAGTTTATTGAAGAGCAGAGCCAGACAGAAATGTGGCTCTGGGAAAGCTGACCACATATAGCTAGGAGTGGTGGGGTTTTATACCTTCTTGGGCTTTTGAGGTTGTTTCCTGTTCCTGTTTGAGGTTTTGTATTTCCTGTGTCATGTGTAAGGATCTGCTTCAAAACTTCATCGCAAGAAAGCAGGACTCTTGCAATATTTCCATTCCAAAAGGAACTTTTACCAGGAGAAGCTCACAGCAGGCATAGAAGACAGGATCTGAGGGTTTCCTGCTCAGATCAATAGGTTAAAAGAACATCAAGCAAACCCCACCCCAACAGTCGATCTGGTCAGTTCAAATGAGCCAATCCCTAGGTGTGGGAATGGAGCTGATAACAGAGTCCGTTCCCATACTTGTGAAGATGTTGTTGGAACTTTGCACCTTTCTTTTCTGCAGTGAGAGATAAGCCAGATGGCCAGAGGCACATTCCTTTCTCACCCCAGGTTGACATCAAGGGGAAACAGTTCAAAGAGCAAACGGATAGGACAGGCAGAGAGGATACATTGTAGCTAAGGAAAAAGGAAAAAACAGATGCATTCTCTGGCACCTCCCCCCAGGAGAATGACAAAATCCACAGAAAGAAAACCAAAAGGAACAGAACCACCAACCCCAACAAAGAAATTGGTTCTGAAACTGAATCTGAGTGTGTCCTTTTGGTATTGATGGGTTAATCCTATTATGTCCCCAAAGATCATGTCTTTTAGAGTTTGGGTAGGATATGTAGATTTTAGGGGTCTTTGTCTTCCTAATCTCATTAGTTTCTAGCTTCCTGGCTCCAACCTTCCTGAAAGGATTATCACATCTGCATTTCTAAAAGCTGGTTTCTGCTGAGTTTTCTGGCTGGGGAGATCTTTTTTAAGATCTTCTCCATTATTTCTTTGGAGAAATATATTCTGCCTTTTTAATATTCCCCAAAATCTTTCTTTTCTGGATTCTTCCCACAGTGGGGTCCACTGGAATACCTAAGAAGATGGTGCATGGATCAAGGATGATAAAATAGATGGCAGAGGTGGGGATCACAAGGATAATGGTGGCTGGATTTTGCATGATCAGTGCTCAGGGAATGACATATAAGTTAATGAACCTCAGATCATGAAGAATTGATTAATTGACTTCTCTTTGTTATCAGTCTTCGGCTTCCAGATGAGGAAGATTGGGATGTTGCAAGGTAAGTGCATTTGTGCAAAACCCCTTGTCCTAGGTAGGCTTTTATTAATTTTTGAATGGGTTTGGAAATGGGTTACAGTATCTGTTGGGATACTGTTCTGGAATAAGCAGGTTCTCAAAGCTGCAAACGTTGGATGTTTTTGCTCTGACAATGTAAGAGGCAGCCTTTTTCTTTAAACTGTTTGCTCTGAATATAATGAAGCTGGGGTGGAGGAGTATGCTAACCCAGATGTTTAAATTGCACGGACTTGCTCGCCCTCAGGGGTGCTCCCCCTTCCTGGGTGCGACCCGCCTTTCTAGCCGCTTATGATCTCGAGGAAGGGCCCATTTATTGGGACCCAGAGAGATGGCTGGGCACGGGTAGGGGCCTTCGACGGAAACCAAACAAGAGGTCCCTAGTTAGCTTTCTTTCTAAATTTTTTAGTGGGTTAGGGAGGGGGGAGGGTACTCTTTTTGGTTGTTTGGACAAGGGGGGCAGTCCAACAACCTCTGTTCAGACCAGTGCCAAGGTAGATCGCGGGGGGGAGGAGCGGGGGTCGGTTGCTTCTGGGGCCCCAGGGCTGGTCGTGGGAATACCTATTCCCATGACATTAGGGAATGGCAGCAGGTGTAGGAGCAGAGGGCCGTATCGATCTCAGGGAAGGCCTCTCCGCTGCCTACAAGCGGTGAGGCACTCCGACCCTCTGGCTCTGCCCCGAGGTCCCGGGAGTGAGGATGTGCAGCCTCCTGAGCTCCGGCTGGTGTATTTAAATGCCAGGTCTGTCATGAATAAAGCTCCTCTCATCCGTGAACTGGTCGAGGGTGAGCAGGCGGACCTGGCTTGCATCACGGAGACTTGGTTGGGCCCAGAGGGTGGGATTCCTCTGGTTGACCTTTGCCCACCAGGTTTCCGGGTGCTACACCGGCCTCGGGCTCAGGGTAGGGGTGGGGGTGTGGCTGTTGTCATGAGGGAGACCTTGTGTCCGCGGGAGGCCACCGTTCCCCAGATAGTCGGGTGTGAGTCTCTCTTTTTGAGATGCGGCCCTGGTGCGCAGTTGGGCTTGCTGCTGGTGTACCTTTCGCCTAGTCACATAGCAGCAGCCCTGCCTGAGCTTCTCGATGTCCTCTCTGGGGTGGTGATTGAGTTCCCGAAACTTATAGTTTTGGGGGACTTCAATCTACCATCGCTGGGAGGATCATCTGAGTTGGCTCGGGAGTTCATGGCTTCCATGACGGCCATGGACCTGACGCAAGTAATTTCGGGACCGACTCATGAGGGAGGCCACACTCTTGACTTAGTTTTCTTATCTGGACGGTGGTTAGATGATCTTGGTGGGGGCTCCCCAATTGTTATGCCCCTGTCATGGACCGATCATCATCTCCTGCGGCTGGTCTTCCATTTTGCCACCCCCCACCGTGGGTGTGTGGAACCAATCAAATGGTACCGCCCCAGACGCTTAATGGATCCCCAGAGGTTCCAGGCGGCGCTGGGGTCCCCACCTGCCTCCCTTGCTCACAGCTCGGCAGACGCCTTAGTGGAAGCCTGGGAAAGGGCAGCCACTGAGGCTCTTGACCGAGTTGTACCCCTGCGGCCCCTGACCCGGTGCAGATCCCGTCGAGCTCCATGGTTCTCCGCGGAGCTCCGGGAGATGAAGCGTCGGAGACGGGGCCTAGAGAGCGGTTGGAGATCCAGCCGATCTGAATCCGACCGATTGCGACTAAGAACCTATACTAGGTCTTATCTCGCTGCGATAAGGGAGGCGAGGTCTAACCACTTCGCCACCCTTATCGCGTCCGCAGATAATCGCCCGGCCACCCTGTTTAGGGTGACTCGCTCCCTCCTGAATCAGGAGGTGAGGGAGGAACCCTTGCAGGGTCGTGCCGAGGAGTTTAACCAGCATCTGTCGGACAAAATCGCTCGGATTCGGACCGGTCTGGACTCTGACTGGGCAGAGTCTGTCGAGCAGGACACGGGCGGTCTTGTCGATATCACCTGGGAGGAGTTTGATTCTGTGACTCCGGAGGAAGTGGACAGGATCATGGGGAGGCTGAGCACCACCACATGTTTATTGGACCCGTGCCCTTCCTGGCTGGTCTATGCAGCCCGGGAGAGGACACGCAGCTGGTTCCAGGCAGTTATATCGGCTTCTCTGAGCGAGGGTAGCTTCCCCGCCGTCTTGAAAGAGGCAGTGGTGAGGCCTCTCCTCAAGAAGCCTGCCTTGGACCCAGCTGTATTGAACAACTTTCGTCCTGTCTCCAACCTTCGCTTCCTTGCGAAGGTTGTTGAGAGTGTGGTGGCGCATCAGCTCCCTCTGGTCCTGGATGAAGCGGATTATCTAGACCCGTACCAATCGGGTTTCAGGCCCGGGTACAGCACGGAGACGGCATTGGTCGCGCTGGTGAATGATCTCTGGAGGGCTCGGGACAGGGGGCATTCCTCTGTTCTGGTCCTATTAGACCTCTCAGCGGCTTTCGATACCATCGACCATGGTATCTTGCTGCGGCGTCTCAGGGGATTGGGAGTGGGAGGCACGGTTTTACAGTGGTTCTCCTCCTATCTCCAGGGACGCTCGCAGTCGGTGTTGGCAGGAGGGCAGAGGTCGACCGCGAGGTCTCTCATTTGTGGAGTTCCTCAGGGGTCGGTCCTCTCGCCTCTCCTGTTCAACATCTATATGAAACCGCTGGGTGAGATCATTCGTGGTTTTGGAGTTGGGTATCATCAGTATGCTGATGATACCCAGCTTTTCCTTTCGACCCCAAACCACCCCAGTGATGCCCTCAACGTGATGTCCCGTTGCCTGGAGGCGGTTCGGGTCTGGAAGGGGAGGAACAGACTTCAACTCAACCCCGACAAGACCGAGTGGCTTTGCATACCCTCATCCCGGGTTTATTCGGACATTCCACCTCTCGCTATGGGGGGCGAACTATTACCCCCCGTAGATAGGGCTCGCAACTTGGGAGTCCTCCTAGATTCACGGCTCACCCTGGAAGACCACATAGGAGCTGTGACTAGGGGGGCTTTCGCCCAGGTTCGCCTGGTGCGCCAGTTGCGGCCCTATCTAAGCCGGGATGATCTATGCACGGTCACTCATGCGCTTGGGACCTCTCGACTAGACTACTGCAACGCTCTCTACATGGGGCTGCCCTTGAGGACCACCCGGAAGCTCCAACTGGTACAGAATGCAGCCACGAGAGTTGTGTTGGGAGTCTCCCGATACTCCCACGTTACACCTCTGCTCCGCGAGCTGCATTGGTTACCGGTTGCCTTCCGGGTGAGATTCAAGGTACTAGTAATGGTATTCAAAGCCCTACATGGCAGGGGTCTGGAGTACCTGAGGGAACACCTGCTGCCGGCATCGACTTCCCTCCGCCCTGTGCGTTCCCACAGAGAGGGCCTCCTCAGGGTGCCACCGGTCAGAGAATGTCGACTGGTGGCCCCCAGGGGGAGATCCTTCTCTGTGGGCGCCCCGGAGCTATGGAATCAGCTACCGGTTGAGCTCCGGACGGCGCCCGACCTTTGCTCCTTTCGCCACGAGCTAAAAACATACTTTTTTGAACAAGCTGGCCTGGCCGGATGAAGGGATTGGGGGGGGTTTGTTATGGTTATTTTATTGGGTTTTAAAGATGTATTTTAGTATGTGGGCATTTATTTAATCTTGTTTTAACTTTTGTAATCTGTATTTTTATTCTTGCCCTGTTCACCGCCCTGAGTCCTTCGGGAGAAGGGCGGTATAGAAATAGTATTAAATAAATAAATAAATAAATAAATAAATAAATAAATAAATAAATAAATAAATAAATAAATAAATAAGATAGGAATGGCATGCAAGATAACGGAAGTGAAGCTTGCATTTTGGGCTAATTGGAGAATGTGATTAATGACATGTAATTAAGGGAGGGAATTGTGTATGATACGATGTGTTCAGGGGAGGAGAATTCAGATTCTGGCATCCATCCATGAGTGCCGATGCTTCATTCTCATTATTAGAAACACAATGCCTGAATGTCCTTTGATCTGTCTCATTAATCGGAACCATGACATCATGCCAGAATCTACTTTCTTTTCAAAGAACCTGGGAGTCCTGAGCCCCAGCCATTGTCTCTAGCCTTGAGAGAAGCTGGCAAAGATTCAGGGAAAAATCATCATGGGAAAAGAGAACGTGCTTGGAGACGGTGACCTGGCAGCTACTGAGGAGGAAGTAACAGACAGCATGCTGTGGGAAGATGAATTTATGCAGGTCTCCCAGTTTCAGGGAGAACACAAGCAGTCAGGAGAGCTTATCTGGTCATCAGGCTGGAACCACTCCAGCAGAGACTCCAGAAGCCTCGAGACTGCCCTGCCAGAGACTTCAAAAGCAGAAGGGGGGAGCTACCAGATCATCTGCCACTGAGAATTTGGGTGAGTGGAAAATCCTGTCTGCAGGCCAGACAGCTCTCCAGCCCCAGGAGTCCCCTGCCAGGCTCTCTAGACCCACAGAGACAGAGAACCGCAGCCTAGGGCCTCTGCAGCAATGGGAGGGTTGGGATCCCCTGCAAGTGGAAGGCCAACAACCTCTGAGCTTGCCACAGCTAATAGAGGCCTTGCAACAGCTTGGGGTGGTACAGAAGCCTGGACATCAGAAGCTGGTGGGAGGATGACCACAGCAAGGAGATTGGTCGCCACCCCTGAACATACTGCAACTGCTGAGGGGCCTGCTAATGAGGGAGACCCAGCAGCTTCCCCTCAGACAACCACAGTAAGGGGGGCAGCAGCAGGGCCCAAACATGCAATCCCTGGGCATACAGCAGCACCAATGGGGTCACCAGCAACTGCAGGTTCAACAGCTGTAGGGGCCCCCCTGGCAGCCATTGAATCAACAACCAGGATGGGGCCAGCAGCAACTAGGGGTACAACAGCAACCAATGATGGCCCCATCTTTCAGAGCAACCTTCGATGGGGACTCAGAGAAACTGATTTTTTTCCTCAACAAAGTATGTTCTCATTTGAATCGCTAGGCCTATCTCTACCCGGACTCAGACACTATGGTTGATGTGATTGCATCCAGCCTAGAGGGAGAAGCATCCGAATGGTTAAACAATTTATACAATGAGCAAGCCCCTGAATTGGAGGACCCCCACCTAGGACTGAGAGAAAGATTTGAGGACCCATCCATAGCCCTCAAAGCAAAAGAACAAAAGTGGAGTCCTACAACCCTGCCCCTACACCTCTAAAAAAATCACTTAAAGCAATGGGCAATCTGGAAGAAGGAGGCCTTCGCCATTAGGTGGAGCCTGTTAAACTGGCGACACTACTTAGAGGGGAGGAAGGTGCCATTTGAAGTATGGACAGATCACAAAAACCTAGAGGCACTGAACACCCCCCGCAAAGTGTCCCCAAAACAAGTGCGGTGGGCACAGTACTTTAATCGCCTCAACTTCACTCTAAACTACATACTGGGAGGAAAAAACCTCTTAGGTGATGCGCTATCCCGATTTCACCAGTACAAAAGCGAATGTGAAGAGGTCAACAAGGCAATTATCCCATTCACAACCTGCGGCACAACTCACACCTCGCAGAACCCCTAATCCTGATGGTCCAGGAGCGAAGAAGATAAAACGAGAACTCCTCACTGATCAATGGTTCAAAGATAATCAAACCTCCCTAACCTGCAGCGATAGTTTTGCATACAAGGGGGGAAAACTGTATCTGCCCGAAGCCCTCTGTCTCAATGCTCTCAAACACAGCCATGATGTAAAACAGGCTGGACACTTTGGATATTAAAAACTCTACACCTCATCTGCCAGCAATTTTGGTGGCAGGGGCTAAAACAAGATGTAGAAAACTGTGTCAGGAGTTGTACCATATGTGCCACCATGAAAAGAATTTCAGGGGAAACCCCTGGGTTACTGCAGCCAGTGGCAGACCCTTCTCAACCATGGGAAGAAATAGCTATGGACTTTATTGTAGACCTCCCCAAAAGTAGAGGAAGTACTGTCATCTGGACTATGATAGACAAGTTTTTGAAGCAAGCTCATTTTATTGCCTGCAAAGGACTCTCATCTGCCCAACAACTGACTAAATTGTTCCTTAAACCTATCTACCAGCTGCATGGCACCCGTAAGTGAATAACTTCAGATAGAGGAGTGCAGTTCACAGCGAAATTTTGGAGTTTTCTTAAATTAATTGGATCATCTCAAGGCTTATCATCTGCTTTTCATCCGGGCACCAATGGAGCTGCAGAATCCGCTAACAAAATGGTGGAGCAATATCTGAGATGTTATGTTTCCTACCAACAGACAAACTGGACTGACCTCCTCCTTTTCGCTGAGGTGGCTTACAATAATTCTGTTCACAGCAGCACCAGCTACACACCTTTCAGAATAGCAACAGGAAAAGAGTTCAGCCCAATGCCTGAATACCCTCAGGTGCCCTCTGCTTCCCAGACACTTGATCAATGGATGAGGGGGTGGGAAGAAGTTTGGAGAAACACGAATATGGCATTAAAAAAGACTTCTGAGACTTATAAAAAACAGGCTGATAGAAAGAGGGCTCCCCAAAGAACATTCCAAGTTCGGGAAAAGGTTTATCTGTCAACTAAATATTTACGCCTCAAATTACCCAGCAAGAAATTAGGACCAAAATTCTTGGGGCCTTTCCCTATCGTAAGGATCATCAACCCCATCACAGTAGAATTAAAACTCCCTAGGCTTTTAGAGAAAGTACACCCTTTCTTCGATTGCAGCCTGGTGAAATCTTTTTGGGATTCCACCTTAAGACCTCCCCCTAAGAAGGCACCCGGGCCCCTCATAGTAGCAGGTCAGACACAAGTGAAAGGTATTCTTGACTGTAGAATTTTTAAAGGGAAATTGCAGTACCTAGTACAATGGAAGAGGCACTCACTGTCTGAAGCTACTTGGGGAAAATCTAGCGATGTGAAGGCTGACTGACTCATCAAAAAGTTTCATGAAAGAAACCCTAACAAACATTACTGGATCTATCCTTCTTGTAAGGGGGGCTGGATGTCAATGCTGCAAACATTGGATGTTTTTGCTCTGACAATGTAAGAGGCAGCCTTTTTCTTTAAACTGTTTGCTCTGAATATAATGAAGCTGGGGTGGAGGAGTATGCTAACCCGGATGTTTAAATAAGATAAGAATGGCATGCAAGATAACGGAAGTGAAGCTTGCATTTTGGGCTAATTGGAGAATGTGATTAATGACGTGTAATTAAGGGAGGGAATTGTGTATGATACGATGTGTTCACGGGAGGACAATTCAGATTCTGGCATCCATCCATGAGTGCCGATGCTTCATTCTCATTATTATAGACTTTTTAGAAAAACAATGCCTGAATGTCCTTTGATCTGTCTCATTAATCGGAACCATGACATAGGGTAGTGGTTCTGGTTTATCTATACTTTAACTGGGGTTGTGCTCTTCAGGAAACCTACTTCTGTAGACTTCCATCCTTATTGCCTGTAGTTCAGGAGGGAGAACGCAAGCTTTGCCCAAAAAGAGGGTTGTCAGGCAATGCATGTGAGTGGGGAGAATCTTGAGGATTACCTCAGCTGAAATGCATTTTATTGTGGCTCAAAATCTGCAAAGTAAATCTGCGCTCATAAAGAATAAGAGAGAATGGGAGCAAATGGCAAATGGATAGGGGTCCCATATCTACCCTCGACTTGCTGATAAATCCAACTGGAATAATTTTACCCCCACCCTCACCCCAATGATATTATCACAAGCTCCAGGCACCACGAAACCTTTGAATGGAGGGTAGGGAATTTGGGACGTGGATGCTTTTGCACGAGTGTATTTTCTCCCACAGTGAGGGTAGCAGAGGTTTGCCTTTAGGGTCTCTTTTGAGCAGGATTGCAAATGAATGATGAGTCAGCTTTATTATTTTCTGAAGCTAGTTACTGGAACGCAGGATTGGGAGTCTCTTAAAAGTGGGTTTGGTGTGGGCAAATCAGACCTTGTGATGTCACTGGGGAATAGCCAGCTGCAAAGAGGAGCAGTTTTGGATGCTGAAAAGTACAAAGTGTTGTTGTCTACCAAGATTTAGGTTTCTATTAGGCTTGAGATCTTCAAACTTCGCTCTTTTATGACTTGTAGGACCCACTTCAATCCCACATCTTGAAAAAGCAGAACTCTTCGAAGCGATTTCTTCCAACAGGAACTTTTATTAAGAGTACCGTATATACTTGAGTATAAGCCGAATTTTTCAGCCCACTTTTTGGGCTGAAAAATTCCACTTCGGCTTATACTCCAGTCAACAAAAAAAACTTACCGAGGACTTGTGCGCGGCCGAGGCTTTGGTGCTTCCGGGATCGCCCGCACCTCTCCCAAGCCACCGCCGTCCGAGACCTGCCGAAGTTTGGGGAGGTTTGGGGAGGTGCGCGCGCACCTCCCCAAACTCCGCGCCTTGCCTGCCTGCTTCTTTCCGCAGCGGAAAGAAGCAGGCAGGCAGGGTGCGGAGGAACGGAGACTTGCCGACGTTTGGGGAGGTTTGGGCGCCTCCCCAAACCTCGGCAGGTCTCCGTTCCTCCGCGCAGACCTGCCGACGTTTGGGGAGGTTTGGGCGCCTCCCCAAACCTCCCCAAACCTCGGCAGGTCTCCGTTCCTCCTGCCGACCTTTGGGGAGGTTTGGGCGCCTCCCCAAACCTCCCCAAACCTCGGCAGGTCTCCGTTCCTCCTGCCGACCTTTGGGGAGGTTTGGGCGCCTCCCCAAACCTCCCCAAACCTCGGCAGGTCTCCGTTCCTCCTGCCGACCTTTGGGGAGGTTTGGGCGCCTCCCCAAACCTCGGCAGGTCTCCGTTCCTCCGCGCAGACCTGCCGACGTTTGGGAAGGTTTGGGCGCCTCCCCAAACCTCCCCAGGTCTCCGTTCCTGTTTGGGGAGGTTTGGGCGCCTCCCCAAACCTCCCCAAACCTCGGCAGGTCTCCGTTCTTCCTGCCGACCTTTGGGGAGGTTTGGGCGCCTCCCCAAACCTCCCCAAACCTCGGCAGGTCTCCGTTCCTGTTTGGGGAGGTTTGGGCGCCTCCCCAAACCTCCCCAAACCTCGGCAGGTCTCCGTTCCTCCGCGCAGACCTGCCGACGTTTGGGGAGGTTTGGGCGCCTCCCCAAACCTCCCCAAACCTCGGCAGGTCTCCGTTCCTGTTTGGGGAGGTTTGGGCGCCTCCCCAAACCTCGGCAGGTCTCCGTTCCTCCGCGCAGACCTGCCGACCTTTGGGGAGGTTTGGGCGCCTCCCCAAACCTCCCCAAACCTCGGCAGGTCTCCGTTCCTGTTTGGGGAGGTTTGGGCGCCTCCCCAAACCTCCCCAAACCTCGGCAGGTCTCCGTTCCTCCGCGCAGACCTGCCGACCTTTGGGGAGGTTTGGGCGCCTCCCCAAACGTCCCCAAACCTCGGCAGGTCTCCGTTCCTGTTTGGGGAGGTTTGGGCGCCTCCCCAAACCTCCCCAAACCTCGGCAGGTCTCCGTTCCTCCGCGCAGACCTGCCGACCTTTGGGGAGGTTTGGGCGCCTCCCCAAACGTCCCCAAACCTCGGCAGGTCTCCGTTCCTGTTTGGGGAGGTTTGGGCGCCTCCCCAAACCTCCCCAAACCTCGGCAGGTCTCCGTTCCTCCGCGCAGACCTGCCGACCTTTGGGGAGGTTTGGGCGCCTCCCCAAACCTCCCCAAACCTCGGCAGGTCTCCGTTCCTGTTTGGGGAGGTTTGGGCGCCTCCCCAAACCTCCCCAAACCTCGGCAGGTCTCCGTTCCTCCGCGCAGACCTGCCGACCTTTGGGGAGGTTTGGGCGCCTCCCCAAACGTCCCCAAACCTCGGCAGGTCTCCGTTCCTGTTTGGGGAGGTTTGGGCGCCTCCCCAAACCTCCCCAAACCTCGGCAGGTCTCCGTTCCTCCGCGCAGACCTGCCGACCTTTGGGGAGGTTTGGGCGCCTCCCCAAACGTCCCCAAACCTCGGCAGGTCTCCGTTCCTGTTTGGGGAGGTTTGGGCGCCTCCCCAAACCTCGGCAGGTCTCCGTTCCTCCGCGCAGACCTGCCGACGTTTGGGGAGGTTTGGGCGCCTCCCCAAACCTCCCCAAACCTCGGCAGGTCTCCGTTCCTGTTTGGGGAGGTTTGGGCGCCTCCCCAAACCTCCCCAAACCTCGGCAGGTCTCCGTTCCTCCGCGCAGACCTGCCGACCTTTGGGGAGGTTTGGGCGCCTCCCCAAACCTCCCCAAACCTCGGCAGGTCTCCGTTCTTCCTGCCGACCTTTGGGGAGGTTTGGGCGCCTCCCCAAACCTCCCCAAACCTCGGCAGGTCTGCGCGGAGGAACGGAGACCTGCCGAGGTTTGGGGAGGTTTGGGGAGGCGCCCAAACCTCCCCAAACAGGAACGGAGACCTGCCGAGGTTTGGGGAGGTTTGGGGAGGCGCCCAAACCTCCCCAAAGGTCGGCAGGTCTGCGCGGAGGAACGGAGACCTGCCGAGGTTTGGGGAGGCGCCCAAACCTCCCCAAAGGTCGGCAGGAGGAACGGAGACCTGCCGAGGTTTGGGGAGGTTTGGGGAGGCGCCCAAACCTCCCCAAAGGTCGGCAGGAGGAACGGAGACCTGCCGAGGTTTGGGGAGGCGCCCAAACCTCCCCAAAGGTCGGCAGGAGGAACGGAGACCTGCCGAGGTTTGGGGAGGTTTGGGGAGGCGCCCAAACCTCCCCAAAGGTCGGCAGGAGGAACGGAGACCTGCCGAGGTTTGGGGAGGTTTGGGGAGGCGCCCAAACCTCCCCAAAGGTCGGCAGGAGGAACGGAGACCTGCCGAGGTTTGGGGAGGTTTGGGGAGGCGCCCAAACCTCCCCAAAGGTCGGCAGGTCTGCGCGGAGGAACGGAGACCTGCAGAGATTTGGGGAGGTTTGGGGAGGCGCCCAAACCTCCCCAAAGGTCGGCAGGAGGAACGGAGACCTGCCGAGGTTTGGGGAGGTTTGGGGAGGCGCCCAAACCTCCCCAAAGGTCGGCAGGAGGAACGGAGACCTGCCGAGGTTTGGGGAGGCGCCCAAACCTCCCCAAAGGTCGGCAGGAGGAACGGAGAGCTGCCGAGGTTTGGGGAGGTTTGGGGAGGCGCCCAAACCTCCCCAAAGGTCGGCAGGAGGAACGGAGAGCTGCCGAGGTTTGGGGAGGTTTGGGGAGGCGCCCAAACCTCCCCAAAGGTCGGCAGGAGGAACGGAGACCTGCCGAGGTTTGGGGAGGTTTGGGGAGGCGCCCAAACCTCCCCAAAGGTCGGCAGGTCTGCGCGGAGGAACGGAGACCTGCAGAGGTTTGGGGAGGTTTGGGGAGGCGCCCAAACCTCCCCAAAGGTCGGCAGGAGGAACGGAGACCTGCCGAGGTTTGGGGAGGTTTGGGGAGGCGCCCAAACCTCCCCAAAGGTCGGCAGGAGGAACGGAGACCTGCCGAGGTTTGGGGAGGCGCCCAAACCTCCCCAAAGGTCGGCAGGTCTGCGCGGAGGAACGGAGACCTGCCGAGGTTTGGGGAGGTTTGGGGAGGCGCCCAAACCTCCCCAAAGGTCGGCAGGAGGAACGGAGACCTGCCGAGGTTTGGGGAGGTTTGGGGAGGCGCCCAAACCTCCCCAAAGGTCGGCAGGAGGAACGGAGACCTGCCGAGGTTTGGGGAGGTTTGGGGAGGCGCCCAAACCTCCCCAAAGGTCGGCAGGAGGAACGGAGACCTGCCGACGAGCCGCGGCCACACAGGGTATTCCTGTGTATTCAGGCTTGCAAAATGGCGGATCGAGCCTCTGCTGGCGGCAGAGGCTTGCAGAACGGCGGATCGGCTTATACTCGAGTCAATAACTTTTTCCAGTTTTTGGGGGTGAAATTGGGGGTCTCGGCTTATACTCGAGTCGGCTTATACTCAAGTATATACGGTAGTTGATAGCAGGCATAATAGACAGGATCTGGGATTTCCCACGCAGAATGATAGATTAAGGTATCCCCAAGCAAGACCCCACCCCATAGTCCACCCGGCCAGTATGGGATGGCCAATCCCCAGGTGTTAGGTCCATCGTGGGAAAAGGTGAGATAACATCAGCCCATCTCCAGTTCACACAGCAATGGTCAGCGGCTTCTTTACACTTTCCTCTGAGAGTGTAGAGGCACTGAGGTTACACTCCTTATTTCCTCCCTTGTTCTAGCTGACAGTTTAGGGAGATAAAGTTTGGAGAGATAATGCAGGAAACAAATTGTTACCTTTTAGCAGATGGAGGACACAGAGGCAATAAATGAAAGCAAAATGTTACACTGTAGTGGATAGAGGAAGCAGAGGCAATAAACCCGTGGGCACATCCCCTCTCCCCCTTGGGAGTATGGCAGAACCCAGGGAAAGGTGAGATTTGATTTTGGGTCAGCGGGGATAGATGGAAATGAAATAGGAATGGGTTCTGACACTTGTGGACTTCAACTCCCAGAATTCCTCAACCAGCTTGCCTGACTGAGGAATTCTGGGAGTTGAGGTCCACAAGTCATAAAAGGGCCAAGTTTAAAGATCCCCGTATTATGCCCTCAAAAAACTTAATGCAAATTTTTAAGGTCCTCAAAATGGGAAAACATAGTGGTTTTTCATTTGCAAGTGCTTTCACCTATGAAGGTTCATCTAATTTTACTATTCATTACTTGATTTACTGATTTGTTACTTGATTTGCTGGAAGAACTATCCAGAAACAGATTGTTTTTTGGGAAAATACCAGGTATGTGCATGATCCTGAATTGATGCAGCAGTTCCATCAGCGATTCCCAGAAAAAATGCAACCTTCTAAATTCCCAACGCCTAGCTCAGGGGTCGGCAACAGGTCGGCAACGGGTCTCCCTGGCGCTGGGCGCTGGGTTGCAGCGCCGCCTTCAGCCTGGGCGCCACCGGAGCCACCCCTGGGACCTCCAAACCGCCGCCTGTTTAGAGAGGTGCGCACGCAGCTCTCCAAACCTTTGGAGAGGTGTGTGCGCACCTCCGCCCAAACAGGTGGCAGCGCCACCCGTTTGTAAACCTGCCACCGCCGGTTTCGAAAGCTGCTGCGGCCCGTTTGCAGACCTGCCGCCTTCCTTTGAAGGCGGCAGCTCTGCAAGTGGGCCGCAGCAGCTTTCCAAACGGGTGGCACCACCGCCCATTCCGAGAGGTGCGCGCGCACCTCTGCCCGAACGGGTGGCAGCGCCATCCATTTGCAAACCTGCCGCCACCGGTTTGGAAAGCTGCTGTGGCCCGTTTGCAGACCTGCCACCTTCAGAGGAAGGCAGCAGCTCTGCAAATGGCCGCAGCAGCTTTCCAAACAGGTGGCACCACCGCCCATTCCGAGAGGTGCACGCGCACCTCTGTCCGAATGGGCGGCGGTGCCACCCATTTGCAAACCTGCCGCCACTGGTTTGGAAAGCTGCTGCGGCTGGTTTGCAGAGCTACTGCCTTCGGAGGAAGGCGGCAGCTCTACAAACGGGCCGCAGCAGCCCGGCAGGTATGCAAACGGGTGGCGCCACCGCCTGTTCGGGCAGAGGTGCGCACACACCTCTCCAAAAGTTTGGAGAGCTGTGCGCGCACCTCTCCAAATGTTTGTAGAGTTGCACACGCACCTCTCGGAACGGGCGGTGGCACTGCCCTTTTGGAAAGCTGCCACGGCCCGTTCTGAGAGGTGCGCACGCACCTCCGCCCGTTCCAAGAAGTGCACGCGCACCTCTCCAAACGGGCGGCACCACTCTCCATTTGGAGAGCTGCGCGTGCACCTCTCGGAACAGGCAGTGGCGCCGCCCTTTCGGAAAGCTGCTGCGGCCCGTTGCTTTGTAAACGGGCCGCGGCAGCTTTCTAAACGGGCGGTGCCACTGCCCGTTCCGAGAGGTGTGCATGCATCTCCGCCCGTTCAGAGTTGTGCGCGGACCTCTCCAAACGGGTGGCGCCAGTTTGGAGAGGTGCACGCGCACCTCCACCTGTTCAGAGACGTGCGCACGCACCTCTCCCAATGGGCGGCGTCACTCTCCGTTTGGAGAGGTGCGTGCGCACCACTGCCCGTTCAGAGAGCTGTGCGTGCACCGGGAAAATGGGAGCCGCAGGAGACGGCTTAAAGAGCCGCATGCGGCTCCGGAGCCACAGGTTGCCGACCTGTGGCCTAGCTCCATCCCAGAGCCTTAGAAGGACTCAGTATGTGAAGAGATTAGCCAGGCAGAGGAGGCCCCTCTGGAGGGAAATGAGATGGGGCTCAACTTTCAATGTCTGGGTTGCAGTTCTCGAGGGAAAGTGGCGAAGAAATTGTAATCATCTAGATGTTTTGCAGGATGTACCACCTGGCATGGCAGATTCTTCAGACATGAACTGGCATCACTCTGTCTCCTCCCAGGTTCCTATGAGAACAATGAAGATGACATGAAAGAAGGAGGGGACTGTTCTGGGGAAGGAAACACCCAACCAGGCAGGGGGGAGGCCTCAAGTATGGAATTAGCTCTGTCAACTTGTGCAACCAACAAATCCAGAACTGACCTCCTCAAGCTTTCTGTTCCCTGGCTAAGGTTGACAGTCTGGAAAAAAAAATCTATATAATAGGCAGAATATAATAAAAATAGGGAGCTTAAACCTTACATGTATAGGTCTGGTTACTTATACCTGACAACATTCAAAAACTCTGTCTGTTAACTCTACAAATGAGCATGGCTACAGCCATTTTTCTTCTCATTCTAGGTTGCCACAAAGAATGGAGGGAGAGAGGTTGTCCAGATGTTTTGTTAATCAAAATAATCTTTTGTCCCATGCAAACCAGTCATCACCTGCTCCTGAGACTAGGGACTGGGCGTTGCATAAAAAGCCCACCAAGCAATCATATTGGGGAACGTAGTTGCTTGCATAGTTTTAGGGGTGAGACATTTAACTTTGTATTAGGAAATTGTTACTTGTATATTCAGACTTGGTTTCACTCTTGACCGTGCTGATACTTTGTAACTAATAAACGTGGATTTCTGCTTTATTCGTCTGTGTCGGAACGATGACAATAAACCAAGTCTCATAAAACTTTGTTTTCTCAGGGTGCTGGGCTCTGACCACCTACCCGCTTACTTTTGGGAGAGCAGTAAAGACTCAGTGAAGATTTGAAATGGAGAAGAGTGAAGCTGCTGCTAGCCGTAATGGAACTCTGGCTGTCAGAGTGCAAGCTGGCACTCCAGCCACTGAGGAGGCATCACTGACAGGGGCTTGGCCGAAGGCCAGATTAATCCAACCTGGGACGCTGGTACTGCAGGAAGGAGCTACAATCCTGGTGGACCTCTATCAAGTTGAGGCTGCCCCTCAGTGCAGGAGCACTCCTGTAACCACTGGAGAGGAGCTCTTATTGCTGCCGTCCCAGGGTTCTTAGTCTGCAGATTGCAAGAAAGGAAAGGGGTTGATGGGATGGGATGACTGTGGAGAATGGAGGTTCCAGTCTGCAATCCACAGTCCCTCACTCGAACAGCTGAAGGAGAAGTTCGGCAGGCTGGAGATAAAGGATACAATTTCAGTTCCCCACCTCTTCCGCACCCTTGCTGGAGTCCCAGCCTAAACATTGGAGCCTGTGCCATTTCACCCATTCCCCAGCCAGCTGTGATGTTGAGCCCTGTATCCAGCTGTTAGTCAAAATAATCATCCCGTGGGAACCAAGGTCATCGGCTGCTCCTGAGACTGGGAACTGCATACAAAGTCCACCAAATAATCATATTGGGGGACATAGTTCCTTGCATAGTTTTAGGGGTCAGACATTTAATTTTGTATTGGGAAATGGTTAATTGTGTATTCAGACTTGGTTTCACTCTTGACCATGCTGATACTTTGTAGCTAATAAATATGTTCTTTGAAGAATTTGCAAGTCTCAGACTTCTGTTTTATTCATCTCTGTCTGTCAGAACCACACAAAGGAAAAGGCTCTCTATTTGGCAGGTTCTGATAACTGTCTAGAGATCTGACTGGAATGCAGTGTTATTTTTCCACATTATTGAACTGGACAGTGAGAAGAGGGTATGGGTAAGGACGTATTTTGTCTATCCTCAGGCCCAGACAAGCTTGGATTTCTGAAGGAGAGATGCCATTATTTTTTCCATGATTCTTCTGTTCCAATCACTTGATTCTTGGCAAGTGGGAGGGGCACTGAGTTGGCTATGCAATCAAGGCATAGTAATGTGAGTATCAGATTTGAGAACTGTGGTGACTGGATCGGAGAGTTCTGCTCAACACCACCAATATGGAAGGTGAGGTAGTTTGAATTTTGTCCTAAATCTTTTGATTACATTATAATTGAAAGTACTTTTAATAAAATTGTATTACTAGCCTTGTCTCTTGAGTTTTGTCCACTCCCTACACAACTATCATGCTTTTCTTCATTTCTGCTTGGGCAGCAGTTTTCCATTGTCCCAGGCAAAGAGGAAACTAGAGAAACAAGGAATTTCCCATTGACTCTACCTGACATGCATTTCCAAACTGTTTGGGGTATTATGCACACCTGGGATAACTCCCTAGCAGAGGAATTTATATTCAGCCCACCTACAATTTTCAAAAGTCCAGCACCCAGGGTGGGGAGGAACTCTCTCAGTATAGTATGGGCATTCCCTTCCTTTCCACATACCAATTTTTAAGTGTCAGGCACTTGGGAGGACTCTCTAACAGTCAGAAACTAGGCTGGCAACTGCCCAGATAGCACATTTCCTTTCTCAACCTGCTTGAGCCTACAGGTATCTGTAAAACTCCTTTGCTTTCCAATATCTCTGGGTCACGGCCTGACACAAGCTTGCAAAGGTTTGGGTGCAACTGAGAATGAGCTGGGATGCAGGTTCCGGGCAATAGTGGGAAAAACACAAGGGAGATATGCACACACATAATAATTAAGCACAAGTCATGAATTTTGTGAGGTATTTACCAACTAGGAGCCTCTGGCTTAAACAGATGTTTGGTTCAAAGCCAAAACTCCCTTTGTTATCTGTATTGGGGCAGGCAAAGCCCTGGGTAGACTTTCCAGAGAAACAGTCTGGCGCCAGTTAGATGTTTACTCCTGCTAGGTCTGCTTGCCAGGTTACTGTCAGAATTCCTTTGTGGGCTCCAAATTGTAAGAAGAAAAATTTTAGTCATTCCAAGCTGGGTCATGAATGGGCATATAGGACAACTGCTTCAAATGGAGGATAAGTTTATTTGACAGCATAACACTGACATACAGTAATCAAAGGTAAACACAATTTGAAATGCCAAAAGCAGTAATATTTACAGGGAAAATGGTTCTTTGTTTAGTGAAATATGTGAAAGTGTCAGCTAGTGTGTTTGCATTAGGGAATGTGCAAAGTCCAAAGGAAGGAAATGTCATTTTTTTTACCTTGCAGAATGTGGCAAAGTTTGTCCATCTAGCTGAATTTTGGGTGAAGGGTTGGGTGTTGGGGAATTATATTGTGTGACTAAGAGATTTCCATGTCTTGAGAGGATTTGCTTTAGTTATGATTAAGTTGCTGGTATTTACCAATTTCCTAAGGGGAAGGTACATTTTGCCAGAATACATGAGCTCAGCTGGCTTTCATGGCCAGGGTGGGACTTGAATTCATGGTCTCCTGCTTTCTAATGTCATGCCTTCTAATACTGTAGCATTTATATCTATAAAGGAATATAGAGATTACCTTGGAAGAAAGAACTGTTAAAAGTGATTTACTGGTAACCTCTTTTTTCAGGACCCTATGAACACAAGGCTTATATGGCAAAGCATCCAGGCCATTACAGACTATAATGTGGCTCCATCAGGTTGTAAGGGAGACAGACTTTTTAAATGAGCTGAACACATTTTTTTGAAAGATTTGAGGCACCAAATAGCACCCCTGTGAGGAAAGCTGTGCCCCATAGACAAGCAAATACTTAGCTTTGATGTTATCTCTGTCCAGAGGACACTGCAGAAAGTTAGCATTCGGAAAGCAGCAGCCCCGGATAATATCCCCTGATGTTATTCTTAGGGAATGTGCAGACAAGTTGGCCTGTGTTCTTATATTTTCAATCTTTCATTGCAGCAGGCAGAAGTCTCACTGTGTTTTAAGACTGCCATTAGTTGTCCAGTGTCCAAAAAGTCTACAGTTATGGATCTTAATGATTACAGTCTGGTTGCACTTACATCCATTATTATAAAATGTTTTGAAAGGCTAATAAAGGATATTGTTGTATCCAGCCTCCCTCTAGTACAGTGATGGCGAACCTTTTAGAGACCGAGTGCCCAAACTGCAACCCAAAACCCACTTATGTATCGTCAAGAGCCAGGTGGGTGTGGCCCATTGGGTGGGCGTGGCTGCAGTGGTAATGGCAGACTGGGTGGGACTAAAAGGTTCAATCAGGCAATTCCAACTTTGCGAGATCTTTTTTTTACCCACAAGAAGTTGAAATTGATTGATTGAACCTTTTTTTTTGCACATGGTGGCGGAGGCCTAAAGCGAAAAGGTTTTATAAAACCCAGCTGAAGGCCTAGGACTAGGGCAACAGTGCGCGTGTCAGAATCCATTTATATCCCAAGCTGTTCGAGAAACAAGTGAAGGACCCTATGTTGACTTGGGCTAAAAATCTGGGACATGGCATTGACCTTGATACATGGCAAACGCTCTGGGACAGAAATAAAAGAATAACACTGGCTTCATCTTACAAAGAAAATCTATTCAAAATGTTCTACCAATGGCATCTTCCTCCAGCACGTTTTGCCAAAATGTATAAGACAGTATCTCCCAAATGTTGGAAATGCTCTGAAGAATTAGGTACATATTCTCATATGTGGTGGTCCTGTAGCAAGTCACAAAGATTTTGGCAAATGATTTGGACATGGCTAAAAGAAATATTAAGACAAGAAGTTGAGTTTAGCCCAGAATTTTTCCTATTGGGCATAACAAAAGAGAAATACCCCAAAGACGATTTGTATCTGATGATTCATATTATTACAGCAGCAAGAATGTCATTTGCCCAGAATTGGAAAAGGAGTGAAATTCCAGTAGAAAACGAGGTAATAAGGAAAATTTGGGAATGCGTAAAAATGGATAAATTAACTTTGGAAATTAAAAATAAAGACCAATCAGGTTACTACAAAATTTGGAATAAATTTTATCTTTGGCAGGAACAAAAGGAAGGTCTCTATTAGAATTTATAGATTGGTTGATTGTTCTAAGTATTGTATTATATATAATCGATATGTATCTTAAGTGTATTTTATGTGTACATATACATATATGAATATTGTAGAAAAGAAGGTATGTCAGTCCGTTTGTACCGTGTCCAATGTTTTATATAATAAATTTAATAAAGTAAAAAAAAAAGAATCCATTTATATCCCATTCATATATCCTTATCCGTATATTCTAAAATCTTACATCCCTCACTGGATTCTGCCATTCCTAAGGAGGAGAAGAGAAGATGTTAATTGGCTATCCTCATCCATTTGTTGCAAGGGTGTTTATTTCAGCATGCCTGGAGGCCGTCATTAGACCAGGGGAAGAACCTTTGAACTGAGAAGAACAAAGAAAGGGAGGAGGGAGAGATCTGGTTTGTATCTCTGATGATAATCATCACCATCATCATCATCATCATCATCATCTCCGATTAGAATCTGAAAGGGAGGAAGGAAATGTCGTAAAGGCATGGAAGATCCCATTTCCCTTGGAAGGTTTTGACACCTGAACCTTAATTGATCTGGGACTGGCCAAATGGACTGAGGGGAGGGGGGTTTCACTCGGGGACACTTTAAAAGTACCAACCTGTAACACAGTTTTCAGATCCTGTCTTGTATTTCCACTAACAATCATGTTTTAGTAAAGGCTCCTGCTTGGACAATCCTGGCTCCAAGAGTTCTTTCTTTCCTAAGACATGGATTGGGGTGGGTCCTGACATTTTCCTAACCCAAGTCCTCAGCTATATGGAAGAATACGGATGGGACATCCCCAGTGACAAAGCCTGCATCCGTATTGTGCCATCCACCCTGGATGGACCGGCTGCAGACTGAGTGGTGAACCTGCATGACGCCAATGCCCCAGAACTCAACAACTTCAACCGATTCATGTCATCCTTGAGGCGGCAGTTCGAGGATCCCTTGGCTGATCGTAAGGCCTGGGAGAGAATCAAAATGGTAAGGCAGGGCAGACGGGTGGTGGCCGAATATACCCAAGAATTCCAAGCCATTGCCAGCAAGCTGAACTGGCCAGAAGATATCTTCCTTAGCCATTTCAAAGATGGGCTAAACTACGACTTGTATGATGCTTGCCTGCCTCGAGGAGACCCACACAATCTCGACGACTGGTATGTCCTGGCAGAGGGAGCGGAAATAGACCTACTAAGGAGGTACTGCCAAGGAAAACCATGGGCCCACCCGCCACCCAAGCAAACATGTGAAGGGGGAAAATCACTGTCCACAGCTAAAAAATCAACAGGCTGTTTCAAATGTGAGAGAGAGGGCCACCGCGCTGCAGAATGCCGCTCAAAAGCCCCCCAGCGTAAAACAGAGGTATCACCCTCCAAGAAGCTAGGGAAGTCCCAAAGCAACCCAAAAGAATCTTCCTTGAAGGGGACAGAGGCTGTAGAGTCCACAACCCCTGCCAAGAACTGGGATTGGATTCCGGCCTACACTGCAGGGGCGGTGGATACCTCAGGAGACAGCTTGGAGGGAGAACCATTGGTAAGTGGATCCATTCCACCCATCCTTAAGACAGTGACTATATTAGCTTCCTCTATGCCTGAAGCCGTTGAAGTAAAAGCCCTAATAGACTCTGGTTGCGCCTGCTGCCTCATCAGCCCGACACTGGTGGGGAGATTGAGCATCCCAGTGAGGAGACTAAAACAACCAATCTCCTTTAGCCAATTAGATGGGTCAATAGCAGAGGGAGGCCACTACCCTAGCCACTTTACCAATTCACCTATCCCTGGGATCTCATGAGGAAGACATAACGTTTTTTGTGGCCCCAGGCATGGAATGCCCAATGATTTTAGGACTGGAATGGTGAAGAAATGGAACCCCAGGATAAATTGGAGGACAGTAGAACTCAACTTCCCAGAGGGGGAGCCTAGGAGCTTAAAACCCCAAAGCACCCCCTCAACCCAAAGAGAGGAGTCAGCATTGGTGGGGGAAGAGAAGGGGTTACCAGAAATACCGGAGGAATACAGGGACCTTGCTGAATACAGGGACCTTGAGGAATGGGCAGATGAGCTTTCCCCCCACCACCCCACAGACTGTGCTATAGAATTCAAACCCAGGGCAAAACTCCCAAACCCCAGGATGTATGCCATGAGCCCAAGGGAAATGGCAGAGATGGAAAGATTCATAAAGAAAAACTTAGAAAGAGTATTTATTGAGCCTGCCAAACCCAAAGTGGCCGCCCCGGTTCTGTTCAGGGAAAAGGAGGATGGTTCTTTTCTCTTGTGTGTTGATTATCGAAATCTGAACACAATTAGTGAATGTAATCTGTACCCCCTACCCCTAATGAAGGATATGCTATCCCACCTATCAAAAGGAAGGATTTTTACTAAACTAGACCTGAGGGAAGCATATTACCACATTAGGATTAAGGAAGGAGATGAATGGAAGACTGCATTCAACTGCCCAATGGGTTGCTACCAGTTCAAAGTACTGCCATTTGGACTGCAAGGGGCCCCCGCAGTCTTTATGCAATTAATTAATGACGTACTAAGAGAGCACCTATATAAGGGGGTCCTGGTTTACCTAGATGACATTCTTATCTTCACTGAGACCAAAGAGGAACATATCAACCTAATCAGAGCAGTCCTGAAAAAGTTGTGGGCTGCTCACCTATATGCTAAATTATCGAAGTGTGAATTCCACCAGGAAAGAATAGACTTATCTGGGATATCGCATATCCCCAGAGGGCATCGAAATGGACCCTGAGAAAGTCAGGGCAGTATTAGAATGTGCACCCCCCCCCCGCACACGGAAGGAATTGCAAAGCTTCCTGTGGTTTGCAAATTTCTACCGCCAAGTCATCCTTTCATTTGCCCAAATAGCCATGCCCCTCACAAACTTGTTGAAAATGAAGTGGGGGTCCCCCGTGAAACCCAGCCAACCTCTGAAGTGGACAATGGAATGTCAAGCAGCATTTGAGAGGCTAAAGAGACTTTTTTCTGCTGAACCTGTCCTGAGACACCCAGATCCCGATTGTTCTGTACCAGCCTGCTACCGGCCCTGCAGAAAAGGCAGGGACAACCCCTTGTACAAGAAGGCAAGAGGCTGGAATTACGCCTGCCAAATTTATTGCTACAAAAACAAATAGAAAAGCTCCTGTTTCTTGGTTTGTGTCTTGTTCTATTTGTTTTTGTAGCAATAAATTTGGCATCCGCTCTTTGATTGTGCCCGCTAGGTATGTACCGAACTCGGAAGTCGAACCTCGCAAAGAAAAGAGACCACCAGATCTGGCGTTGGTTCAAATTCTGAGCGGTCTGCAGGCTTTCCAAATTCTTATGGTCTGTCCGGACCTCGATTTGATGCCGCGCTCCCTCCAGATGATGCCTCCAGGCCTCGAACGCCACTTTGATGGCCAGCAGCTCCTTCTCCCAGATTCTATAATTGCGCTCCGAAGGGTTCAGTTTTCATGAATGGTACGCGCAAGGGAAGAGGGTACCGCTGGGCGTTGTTGCCTGGAGTAACACCGCCCCAATGGCAATTTTGGAGGTGTCCGCCTCCATGACAAACGGCCGTTGCGGGTCAGGATGCTTCGAGATGGGCTCCTTCATGAAGGCTTCCTTCAAAGTCTGGAAAGCCCGTTGTTCTGGAGCGTTCCACTGGAACCGAGTCTTCTTCTGCAGGAGCCGGGTGAGGGGGGCTGTCAAGGCAGCAAACCCAGGGATGAAAGTTCGGTAATAGTTGGCGAACCCAAGAAGTCGCTGAACATCCTTCACATGACGCGGGGGTTGCCAACTCTGCAAAGACTCAACCTTACTCGGCTCCATGGCGATGCCCTCAGGAGAAATGCGGTGACCCAGGAAATCGATGGTCACCCGGTAGAACTGGCACTTCTCCAACTTGGTAAACAGCCGATGTTCTCGGAGTCGCTGCAGGACCTGATGGAGATGCTGATGGTGCACCTCACGCGACGGGGAGTAGATCAGGATGTCATCCAAGTAGATCACGACAAACTGATCCAACAAATCCCGGAAAATGTCGTTCATGAAATCCTGAAACACAGCGGGGGCGTTGGTCAGGCCAAACGGCATCACCGTGTACTCAAAATGTCCATAGCGAGTACCAAACGCCATCTTCCACTCATCACCCGGCCGAACCCTGATGAGGTTGTAAGCTCCACGCAGGTCCAGTTTCGTGAAGATCTTAGCCTCCTGGAGTAGGTCCAAGAGTTCGGGGATGAGGGGCAGCGGGTAACGATTGCGCACCATGATGGCGTTGAGTTTCCTATAATCGCAGCAAAGCCGCAATTCGCCCGACTTCTTTTTGACGAAGAGCACGGGTGCAGACACTGGCGAGGACGAGGGCCGGATGAAACCGCGAGCCAAATTCTTCTCCAGAAAGTCCCGCAATGCAGCCAACTCGGGGTCCGACATGGAGTACAAACGCCCCACTGGGAGAGGCGCATCAGGGACTAAATCAATGGGGCAGTCATAGAGCCTGTGCGGGGGTAATTGATCCGCCTCTGTCTCGCTGAATACATCAGCAAAGTCGGACAGTTCGGGAGGCAAGGAAACCCCTGGGGAACACTCCACCTGGCCAGCACAGATATGGCGGGAGTGGTTCACGCACTGCAAGCTTGGGAAGGTGACCAAGTTCTGTGACCAATAGATCTGTGGGTCATGCGCCCGGAGCCACGCCAGTCCCAAGACCACGGGGAAATGCAGATCTGAGGTGATATAGAACTGGATGGCCTCCACATGGGAACTGATGGCCATACATAATGGTTGCGTGGCGGCCGTAATTGGCCCAGACAGGAGCACTCGACCATCGATAGTCTCCACTAACATGGGCGGATCCACCGGGCACTGGGGAACAGCCCATTTGGCCACAAATGCTGAGTCCATAAAATTTGTGGTGGCCCCAGAGTCAATTAAGGCATGGACTGGAATCCCCTCTGGCTTGCCAGGAAGGATCAGATGTGCCTCCAATATCAGATGCCGTGGAGGTCCACAGGCAGCATCGAAAAGACGTCACTCAGTGTTGTTGTGGGACGCCCGATCTATCACACCGTTTGGATCAGGCTCGGGGCGTTTCCCGACAGAAAAGTAGGGGACTTTCTCGGGGCAGACTCGGTCACTGATGCCCGCTGTCGCTTCTTTGGGCAAAAAGCAGCCAAATGTCCAGGGTCCCCGCAGTAAAAACACAACCCCTCCGATCGTCTGTTCATTTCAGTCACCAATAGATGAGACCTGGCGGCACCCAGCTCCATTGGCTTCTCCCTTTGAACTGGGGGCTCACGCACAAAAGGGGCTGCAGGGGTCTGTGGGCGACTCCTTCGCTGCTGCAACCGAGCATCGATCCGCAGGCAGAGATGGATCAGCCCATTCAGGTCTGAGGGAATATCCACACGGACCAGCTCATCCAACATCTCCTCTGACAATCCATCCTGGAAGGCATCCACAAGCGCAGCCTCATTCCAGGCGGAATCCTGGCTAAGCAGCCGAAAATCGCTGATATAGCCCTGTAGGGGGCGTTGACCCTGCCTCAGAGCTTTCAGGCGACGAGTAGCAGTCTGCGTCTTTATAGGGTCCTCATACATCAGACGCATATGATCACAAAACCCCACAAAGTTGTCCAACAATGGGCTAGGTTGAGCCAGCAGAGGCGTGCCCCAACGAGCTGCATCACCCGAAAGAAGGCTTAACACAAACCCCACCTTATCCCGGTCAGTGGGGAAATCAGCTGCTCTCACGCTGATAAAGAGCTGGCATTGTTCCAGGAAAGCAGGAAACAGTTCTGGATTGCCAGTAAATTTATCTGGCATTGCAACTTGGCATTTTCTCCTGGGTGGGGGTGATGGTGGGGGTGCAGCATGGACCTGAGCTTGCAGTTGAGCCACCTGAGCTGCCAGCAAAGTGAGTTGCTGGGCGAGCTGGGCATTCTCAGCACATAGCTGCTCCATATTATTATTATTATTATTATTATTATTATTATTATTATTATTATTATTATTATTATTATTATTATTATTATTATTATTATTATTATTATTATTATTATTATTACTATTATTATTATTAATTTAATTTGTATACCGCCCTTCTCCCGAAGGACTCAGGGCGGTGAACAGGGCAATACATAAAAACAAAATACAAAAATTAAAAATTATTAAAAAGTAATTAAACAACAGTGCCCGTAATAAATTAATACAAATTAAAAGTTAAGATCCATTTATAAAATCCAACCCCGTCCCATCAGGCCAGGCCAGCTTGTTCAAAGAGATGGGTTTTAAGATCGCGCCGGAAGGAGCGGAGATCGGGCACCATCCGGAGCTCGACTGGAAGATGGTTCCATAGATCCGGTGCACCCACAGAGAACGCCCTCCCCCTGGGGGCCACCAGTCGGCATTCTTTGACCGGTGGCACCCTGAGGAGGCCCTCTCTGTGGGAGCGTACTGGGCGGAGGGAAGTTGACGCCGGCCGCAGGTGCTCCCGAAGGTATTCCGGACCCATGCCATGTAGGGCTTTGTAGGTCATTACTAACACCTTGAACCTCACCCGGAAGACAACTGGAAGCCAATGCAGCTCGCGGAGCAAAGGTGTGACATGGGAGTGTCGGGAAACTCCCAACACAACTCTCGCGGCTGCATTCTGTACCAGTTGGAGCCTCCGAGTGGTCTTCAAGGGTAGCCCCATGTAGAGAGCGTTGCAGTAGTCAAGACGAGAGGTCACGAGCGCATGAGTGACCGTACGTAAGGCATCCCGGTCTAGATAGGGCTGCAACTGGCGCACCAGGCGAACCTGGGCGAAGGCCCCCCTAGTCACAGCTACTATATGGTCTTCTAGGGAAAGCTGTGAATCTAGGAGGACTCCCAAGTTGCGAGCCCTATCTACAGGGGGTAATAGCTCACCCCCCATAGTGAGGGGTGGGATATCCTGAACATCCCGAGATGCCGGTACGCACAGCCACTCAGTCTTGTCAGGGTTGAGTCGAAGCCTGTTCCTCCCCATCCAGGCCCGGACCGCCTCCAGGCATCGGGACATCACGTCGAGGGCATCACTGGGGTGGTTTGGGGTCGTAATGAAAAGCTGGGTATCATCAGCATACTGATGATACCCAACTCCAAAACCACGAATGATCTCACCCAGCGGTTTCATGTAGATGTTGAACAGGAGAGGCGAGAGGACTGACCCCTGAGGAACTCCACAAACTAGAGGCCTCGCGGTCGACCTCTGTCCCCCTGCCAACACCGACTGCGAGCGTCCCAGGAGATAGGAGGAGAACCACTGAAGGACCGTGCCTCCCACTCCCAATCCCCTGAGGCGCCGCAGCAGGATACCATGGTCGATGGTATCGAAAGCCGCTGAGAGGTCTAATAGGACTAGGACAGAGGAATATCCCCTGTCCCGAGCCCTCCAGAGATCATTCACCAGTGCGACCAATGCCGTCTCCGTGCTGTACCCGGGCCTGAAGCCCGATTGGTACGGGTCTAGATAATCCGCTTCATCCAGGACCAGAGGGAGCTGATGCGCCACCACACTCTCAACAACCTTCGCAAGAAAGCGAAGGTTGGAGACCGGACGAAAGTTATTTAACACAGCCGGGTCCAAGGCAGGCTTCTTGAGGAGAGGTCTTATTAGTAAGGGGTGGGAGGCTGAAGGCAAACTGTTCTGTACCAGCCTGCTACCGGCCCTGCAGAAAAGGCAGGGACAACCCCTTTTACAAGAAGGCAAGAGGCTGGAATTACGCCTGCCAAATTTATTGCTACAAAAACAAATAGAACAAGACACAAACCAAGAAACAGGAGCTTTTCAAGCGGTTGCCTTCAGCAAACTAGCCCTCCCACGCATTCCCCCTTAAATACAGTTCAGGGCGTGGCTTCTCTCTGCCTCCTTCCGAGGAGCCCCATTGCCTTCCTCTGTTTACTCCTGATTGACTGCCTCCTGCATCGGGCGTCCTTGAACAGGGCCAGCTGTGGGTCATCTTCATCCACGCTGTCAGGCTTACACAGCTGGGTCTGCGTCGTGACCAGATGAGAGGGGCCTGGCTGGGGGCTCTCATCAAGCTGTCCAATCCCCTCAGGAAGCTCTTCAACACCCCCCTCCTCCTCCTCCTCTGAGTCGTCCGAACCAACTGCCGAACCCACAGGCTGACCCTGAATCACAACACCGATAAACCTTTTGTAATACAGGCAGATGCTAGCGATGTAGTGGTGGGAGCCGTATTATTACAGGAAAATGATGAGGGGGCATTGCAACCATGTGCATATACATCCAGGAAACTCACGGAGACAGAACAATGTTGGCCCGTGTGGGAAAAAGAGGCATTTTCGGTGAGATGGGCTTTACCTACATGGTGCCAATTCCTGGAAGGAAATAAAATCCCCTTCCAGGTCTGGACAGACCACAAAAATTTGGAAGGACTAAAAACACCCAGGAAACCCACTCCTAAGCAAGCCCGCTGGTCCCAACACTTTCACTGATTCAATTTCACTCTCAAACACTTACCCGGGGGGGGGGAACTTCCTGGCGGATGCATTATCTCACATGCCCCAATATAACAGCACACGGGCCACTGACTTTAAACCACTTGTGCCTGAACAACAACTGGTAGCACCAGTCACCACCAGGGCCCAAATTAAAATGAAGCCGAAGGTGGATAGCCAAAGTGGAATAGAATTCTGAAAGTCTTTGGAAAGTGACAAATGGTTCCAGAAAAATACACATGTGTGCACGATTAAAGATGGACTACTCTAGGTGGGTGAGAAGTTATACATACCTGCCACCCAGAGGATCAATTTCATGCAACTGTGCCATGATACAAAATCAGCAGGGCATTTTGGGTTTGTAAAAGCCTTACACTTAACTAAAAGGCAATTTTGGTGGCCATCTATGAAAAAGGACATAGAAAGCTATGTGGGCAGCTGTCAAATTAGTGCGATGGCCAAGAGGCTGCAAGGGAAATCGCCAGGACTGTTACAACCGGTGGCGAACCCCTCAGCCCCATGGAAAGAAATAGCCATGGATTTTATAGTGGAATTAAAAGAAAGCAACAGGAACACAGTAGTCTGGACTGTCACAGATCTGTTCTCTAAACAAGTGCATTTCATACCTTGCCAAAAGATCCCTACCGCAAAAGCCTTAGCAAAACTTTTCGTACAGCATATTTACAGATTGCATGGGGCACCACAACGCATCATATCTGATAGAGGGATGCAATTTACATTGGCATTTTGGAAAGAATTTTTATCCCTTTTAGGAACCACCCAAGGACTGACATCTAGTCATCACCCTCAATCGAACGGTCAATGTGAAAAGGCTAACTCAGTGCTTGAGCAATATTTAAGATGCTTTATTAATTTCCAGCAAACAAACTGGACGGACCTGCTGCCTTTCACAGAAGTAACATATAATAATGCAGTCCACTCCAGCACAGGTTACACTCCTTTTCTTTTTTTTTTAATTTTTTTTTAAATTTATTGTTTAAAAACATTGGACACAGTACCAGCGGGCTGACAAACCTTTTTGTCTACAATGTTCAAATATATATATATACATGTATATATGTACATCAAAGATACACTTAAATACACTTAAGTTACAAATCAGTGAAATAACAGAATATTTAAGACAATGAGCTAGTCTGTAAAACCTATTAAAGACCTTTCTTTTTATCCCTCCAAAGATACAATTTGTTCCAAATTCTATAATAGTCTGATTGATCTTTATTCTTTAGTTCCAAAGTTAGTTTGTCCATTTCTGCGCAATCCCAAATTTTCCTAATAACCTCTGTTTCTCCTGGGATCTCATTCTTTTTCCATTTTTGCGCAAATGACATTCTAGCTGCTGTGATAATATGGATCGTTAAATATAGCACATCTTTAGGATATTTCTCTTTCGTAATTCCCAACAAAAAAAGTTCTGGACTAAACTCAATATCTTGTTTTAATATTTCTTTCAGCCAAATCCAAATCATTCTCCAAAATTTTTGTGTTTTACTGCAAGACCACCACGTATGGAAGTATGTGCCTATCTCTTCAGAACACTTCCAACATTTGGGAGATGCTGTTGTATACATTTTTGCTAGACGGGCTGGGGGAAGATGCCATCGATAAAACATTTTAAATAAATTTTCTTTATACGATGAGGCCAATGTTATCCTTTTATTTCTGTCCCAAATTGTTTGCCAAGTACCTAAGTCAATGTTATGTCCTAAATTGTTGGCCCAGATCAACATGGGATCCTTCACTTGCTCTTCAAACAGCTTATATCCCAAAAGCAATTTATATAAATTCTTTATTTGTTTGGAGTCTGGTCCCAATAATATTTTGTCCAATGCTGTTTCAGAGGTATATATCCCCCATTCTTTTTTATCCTTCCTAAATCTTGATTGGATTTGTAAGTAGGCCCACCAATCGAGTTTTATACCTTGTAATTCTAGTTCATTCCTAAGTTTCAATTCCCCCTCCTCATTCAGAATATCCTTGTATGAAATTATGTTACCCAAATCAAATAGATTTGGGTAAACAATCGCTTCAAGGGTGGATAGCCAGACCGGTACTTTAGTGTAATTATGAGATCTAATTTTTTTCCAGGTATTAAGTAACGCTTGCCTGATCCGATGTTTTTGAAAATGTGAGAAAAGACCTTGTTTCTCCGTCCATAGGAAAGCATGCCAGCCATATTGCAAATCGTGACCCTCTAAAGTTAATAGTCTTCTATTTCTCAAAATTACCCATTCTCTAATCCAACTCAGAGCCGCGGCGTGGTAATATAATTCCCAGTCTGGCAATCCAAAACCCCCATTTTCCTTCGTGTCCTGTAAATATTTCAATTTAATTCTTGGTTTTTTCCCCTGCCAAACAAAATTTAATGATAATTTATTCAAATTTCGAAAAAACTTAGAATCGAGTTGTATTGGGATATTCTGAAACAGAAACAGGATTTTAGGCAGAATATTCATCTTAATGACAGCGATTCTTCCCAATAATGAGAGTTTTAGATTTCCCCATCTTTCCAGATCACCTTTTATTTGATTCACTACATTATCATAATTATCTTTTTTGAGTGAGGTGCATCTAGCCGTAATATTAATCCCTAGATATTTTATTTTCTTGACTATTTCTATATCCATGATTCCAGCCAGATTTTCTTTTTGTTTATTAGTCATATTTTTAACAATCATCTTGGTCTTATTTCTGTTTATTCGCAGTCCGGCAACCTCACCAAATTTAGATAGTTCTTCCAATACATTTGGTCCCGTCTGACATGGATCCTCCATAATAAAAACCAGATCGTCCGCGAAAGCTTGAAGTTTAAAGGTTTCCTTTTTAATGGTTAATCCTTTTATCTTTGGGTCGTTTCTTATAATTCTCGTTAATACTTCAAGTGTCAATATAAACAGCAATGGTGATAAGGGGCAGCCTTGCCGTGTTCCCTTTTGAATTTGAAACTTCCCAGATGCTTCCCCATTAATAATTATTTTTGCTTCCTGGTTGTCATAAATTGCCCTAATTATATTTATAAATTTTTCACCCATATTCATGAAGCTAAGTTGTTGGTGCAAAAAAGACCATTTAACATTGTCAAATGCCTTTTGGGCGTCTAAAAAAAGTAATGCCATCTGTTGTCCACTATGTAATTCATAGTACTCCAACGTATCTAATATTATTCTAATGTTGTGCTTAGTGTGTCTCTTAGCGAGAAAACCATTCTGGTCTACGTGTATGAAATCGTTCAGAAATCGTTTCAATCGTTCCGCTATAATTGATGTAAATATCTTGTAGTCCGAATTAAGAAGTGATATGGGTCTATAATTTTGGATTAATGTATGGTCCGTATTATCTTTCGGGATAAGGGTTATGTTTGCCTCCAACCAAGATTTAGGCGTTCTTGCGCCTTCTAATACTGCGTTAAATACCTCCACTAGGGGTTGTGCTAAGATATTTTGTAGTTCTTTATAGATTTCTGACGGGAGACCGTCAGGGCCCGATGCTTTATTGTTCTTTTGTGCATTGATAGCTTTTATCACCTCAGATAGCCGAATTTCCTCGTTTAGCATATTTCTGGTATCTTCTGTGACCTTGGGTAATTTGGCTTTTTGAAAATATTCCTCCATTTTCTCCACACTTACCTGGCTATCTTCTTTGTATAAACGCTCATAAAATTCCTGGGCTATGATTTTTTTTTCCTCTTCCTGGTGGAATATTCTCCCTTCCTCATCTCGTAGTTCGCGAATCCAGTTTTTTCCCTTTTGTTTTCCCAATTTATATGCGAGCCAACGGCCCAGTTTATTTGCGTTTTCAAAAAAATTTTGTTTCGTGTTTCTCAGTTGTTGTGCTAATTTCTCTTTGTCTAAAATATTAAGCTTGTGTTTAATCAAGTCCATAGATTGTTTGATATTCTCTTTTTGTGGATCTTGTTGGAGTATAACTTCTAAACTCTTATATTCCCCTTCTAATCTTTCCCGTTGTTGTCTTTTCCCCTTGTTTTTGTATACCATGTATGCCCTCGCTACCCCTCTCATCATTGCCTTGGCTGTATCCCAATTGTTTTGTACCGAGGTGTCTATAGCTTTATTTTCCTTAAAGAAAAAACTTAGTTCTCTCTCCATCTTAGATTTGAATTCGTCTTCTTTTAAAATTGCTCTTTGTAGCGTCCATCTGGGTATTTTTTTGGAGCCTTTCCAGCTAAGTTTAATAGGATTGTGATCTGCCCAAGTACCTGTCGCTATATGCACCTCGTCTATTTCAGAACTAATTTCTTTCGTCATCCATACCATGTCTATTCTAGACCATGAGTTATGTCGATTGGAGTAATATGTATATTGTCTAGCCTTACGATTTCTTTCCCTCCAGACATCTTGGATATTTAGGTCATTAGCCAAGTTGAGAAAAGATCTCGGTAGAGTTCTTCTCTTCTTTTTCCTAAGCGTCTTACCCATATAATCCAAATTTATATCTAGGATAGCATTAAAGTCTCCTATTAAGCAGATCTCCTCATAATCAATGCTACATATCTTATTGTGAAGTGTTTTAAAAAATTGTTCTTGGTTATGGTTTGGAGCATATATCTCTACCATCATGACCTTCCTGTGATTTATTACAACCTCGACTATCAATATTCTACCCTCTTTATCGTTATAGATTTGTTTTGCTATCAATTTTGGGTTTACATATAATGCCACTCCTCTCTTTTTCTTGTGTCGGTCTAAGGAAACGAATAGATTCCCTATTTTTGGTTGTACTAACAAATATTTTTGTTGTTCCTTTATATGGACTTCTTGTATTGCCACGATATCCAATTGTTGGTGAATAAGCCTATTAAAAAAATTCCGCCTTTTCACTGGCGAATTCAGTCCATTAATATTCACAGACATAATACTACACTCACCTCCCTTCATCTTACTTATTTCTGGTTTTTGTGGATCTCATGATTCGGGGCTCTCTCTCTTCCTTGTCTCTGGCTCCATGTTTCTCTGTTAACTCTCCAGATTTGTTCCTTCTATCCTCTGTTGCTAAGACCTTCCCATCCATTGCCACTCGTATTGTATCTCTTTCTCTTACCTCCCTTCCATCTTGATCTTCTAAATCTGCTTCCTCTTGGCTATGGAAGTGGAGTTTGTAAAAATCTTGGATTTAATCCAGTAATCCTGGATATAAGTAATAAAGTAATCTTGGATATGGATATCCAAGCTGGAGGTTGACATTAAACTAACTCTCATATGCTTTGCAGCCTACCTGAGTTTATCTCCTAGGAATGCTGGTAATTTTTAAATACTGAAATGGAGAAGACGACTGATGGAGGGTTGCCTCATGGAAAAGCTTCTCTCTAGAAAATGGTGACTACAATCCTGAAGGGAGAAGTTAACCTGTCAGGGGGGCCTCGCCCGAAGCAGAATGCTGGAGTGGTGGAGCCAACTTGAACTGCTGGAGGAGGAAGAGGTACAAAGGTTCTTTGGGCAGCACCATGAACTACATGGATGAGTGACATCAGGAAGGCAGCCAAGGCTGAGTTTCCTCTGTCTCTATTTGAGCCTTGGCCAATGAAGGCATATAAGAGGGTGGCAGAATGGGGAGAGCCAATGGATTAGAAACTCCTTACGCCAACTCACAGCTCTACTGTGGAACAATTGAGAGAGAAGTTCAGGGGACTGGAGGTTTGAGGAGCTGCCCTGCTGAAATGGTCAGTCATGGGTTCTGCTTACTACTCTATTGTCCCATCTCCATGTTGGAGACAGCCAGAAGCTTCACTCCAGACAGGGACAGGAGTCGTCACCCAGTGGGGGGAGCATAGGGACTGTATTCCAGCCACTGCCAAGTCTCCTAAAGTATGGACCCAACCAGACCGTCAGTTAACTGATCAGAGAGAGGCTCAGGCAGCATTACTGGCAGCAGGTTTGCAACCCGGTTATGTACTGGTGAGGGAAGATCTCCACCTTCCTTCTTTTAAAGTCACATTTGATAGTCAACCAGAAAACCTGGCTTATTTCCTGACCCAGGTGTGGAATTATGTAGAAAGGTATGGAGACAGATACCCCAATGATGGATCACAGGTGAATGTTATTTTAGTGAATCTGGAAGGGGAAGTAGCAGAGTGGCTGGTGTCCCTCTATGATGAGGCAGCCCCAGAACTCCACGATGTGGATGATTTTATGCAAGAGCTATGGAATTGGTTTGAAGATCCCACTAAAGCTAGAAAAGCTGACGTGAGAGCCTGGAGGATCAAGCAAGGGAAGAGACCAGTGGCTGAATATATTCGGGAATTTGGTCGCTCATGTTAGAGATTGGCCAGAGCCATGTTAGTCTACCAATTTTGAGATGGATTAAACAAGGAGCTGTATTACAACTGTCTACCCAGTGGGGGTGCCCCATCTTCTCCGTGATTGGTACCAGTTAACAATGGAAGTGGTGTTAGACATGATTGATTACATAATGGTCAAGATCTTTGCCATTGTCCTGCAGGTGAGAGACGGACGGATGTGAGGAAGTAAGAATAATATTGCTGAAACCAGGAGAGAGAGACCCCTTCAGGGGATGGGAGCATATTTCTGATGAAGTAAGGAGGGACAAAGAGCCATGGAGGGTCCTGCCCATATCCAATGGCAGTCCATCGCCCTCCTAACAAATCGAGGCCAAAGAAGCTGGAACCAAAACCCAAGGAAAGAACCAAAGTGGCTCAACAGGCCCAACCTCTGAGAAACCTGGACTGGTTTTCTATGAAATAGTGAAGTGGTAAGTGGTCCTATTTCTCCAATGACTACCAAAGCAGAACTGTTTGTACCTTCTTTAGGAGTAAAGGAGATCCTTACTGACGTGTTCAACTTAGGTTGCATTAGGTGTGTGATCATCTTGCCACACACACAAAAAAAATTGGACTGTGGCTTAGAAAATTGCGGCATGCCATGGGGTTTGAACACTACATGAGTCTTTCACAAGGGGTGAACCTGCTAATTATCTCACCAAGCCAGTGGCTATAGTTGGGCAAGTATACTGAAATCATTCATTTTATTGTAGACCCTGGAATGACTGAAAGGATGATTTTAGAGTTAGCCTGGCTAAAGAAAAAAATCCCCTTATAATTGGAATTGCAACAAATGGCAATGAGGAACAGAGCAATCAATCAACAAAAGCCACAAGAGGTGATGACTAGATGCTGCTTGCTGATGGTTAAGAAATTGAAAGTGGAGGAAGGGAATACACAAAGAGCAACTCAGCAGTTAAAGCACAGAGTGCCTGCTAAATACAGAGATTTAATTGAAATATTTAGTGAAAAGGAATTGGATAATCTTCCACCTCGGAGGATTATCGGCCATTGGACTGAGCCATTGGAATAATTCCAGGGGCCAAATTTCCTAAAATGTATCCTATGACACCAAATGAAATGGAAGAGCTCAGAGTATTTTCAGATAAAAAATGGGCTCAAGGATTCATTCAACCTGCAAAATCAAAAATGGCTGGCCCCATTTTATTCAGGGAGAAGAAGAATGGGGGTCTTAGAATGTGTGTTGATTATAAAAATCTCAACTCTATATCAGTGGAAAATATGTGGTCCCTTCCACTTATGAAAGATATGTTAGTGTCGGAATCCATTTATATTTCATTTCTAACTATCTCCTCTGTGCAAAACCCAAATCTCATTTTCCCCTTGATTCTGCCATTCCCAAGGGGGAGAGGGGACAGGCGTGTGGGCTTTATTGTCTTCACTTCCTCCATAAATGTACCCTTTTGTTTATTCCGCCTGTCAGCTATCCATTACAGCTCGGCTTTCAACACCCTTTTGCAGAGCACTCTCATTGAAAAGCTGACTGACTTGAAATTTTCCCCCTCCATCTGCAATTGGATTCAAGACTTTCTCAGGGACCGGTTACAAACAGTGAGAGTTGGGTCTGTTTTATCCACCCCCCCTGAAACTTTGCACTGGCTTGCCACAGGGTTGCGTGCTTAGCCCCTACCTGTACTCATTGTACACATATGATTGTGTATCATCTGACCCATCTACTGCGATAATTAAGTTTGCAGATGATACCACTGTAGTGGGTCTTATTACAGGTGGAGATGAGATGGCATTCAGGGGGGAGGTACTAAAACTATCCATATGGTGTTTCAAGAACAACTTGCATCTGAACATTGGCAAGACGAAAGAGATGGTACTAGACCAGGGCTTTTCAACCTTTTCACCCATTGTACCACTTTTAGGATATGGCAACATCCGAGTACCACCAGTTGCCTAGCAAGGTGTCAAAAACTTGATGACCAAAAAAAAAAGGAAAAAAGTGATGAAGTACAGGTAGTCCTTGACTTAGAACAGTTCGCTTAGTGACTGTTTGAAGTTACAATTGCACTGAAAAAGTGCCCCCCCCCCAAGCCACAGCTGAGCAAGACACCTGCCTGCCTGGCCTGCGGTGCTCTTCCTCCTGTTTGAGGTTTTCACTGTTGTGAGCATTTCTGTTGAGGATTGGCAGTGTGTGTGTGGGAGATGTTTTGGTTTTTAGTCCCCCGATCTGTTGGGTGGTTTTGGTCACTTCAGATGACCCTGAGACACTGTGACGATCATAAATATGAATAAGTTGCCAAGCATCTGAATGTAAATCACAAGACCCTGGAGATGCTGCAACATTCTAGCTGATCAGTGCTTCTTCTGGAATCAGAAATGTCAGGATCAGTGCTGAGCTCCAGCTGGAGTCTGACACTGATCCTGGCACATCCACTGAGCCCTGACAGCCCCCAAGAAGTGCTGATCCTGGCGCTTCCACTGAGGCCTGACAGCCCTGCAGCTCCAGCCATCTCTCGCTCAGGCTTGTGCAGTGCTGCCACCGGTTCAGCTCATTCCCCTCCCCTGCTACTACTTTTCTAGGATGGTCACGCCTCACCTGCCAGGTGCCAATGTACCACAGGTGGTACCTGTACCACTGGTTGAAAACCCCTGTGCTAGACTTCCGAAGGAAAAAAGAGGAACCTGCCCCACTTTACATTGGGGGGGGGGAAGGTTGTGTGGAGAGAGTTTCCTCCTTTAAATTTCTAGGAGTCTACCTCTGTGAAGATCTTACCTGGAAAGTTAATACAACCCCGGTGGCCAGAAAGGCCCAACAGAGACTCCACTTCCTCAGGGTCTTGTGGAAGAGCAGGGTAGAACAACGGCTAATGACCCTCTTTTACCAGTCTACTATAGAGAGCATCCTCTCATACTGTATTGTGGTTGGTATGCTGGTCTGACAGTCAGGAAAGCATTACAGAGGGTGGTGAGCACAGCACAAGACATTGTGGGCTGTCCCCTGACACCACTGGATGACATCGCCAGGGCTCGCTGCCTTGGAAGAGTGAGGAAAATTCTCAGGGATGACTCACACCCTGGTCGGTATCTCTTTATTTTCCTACCATTGGGTAGGAGATATAGGAGTATAGCCAGCCGTACCAACAGGCTGAAGAACAGCTTTTATCCATGGGCTGTTAGGCTCTTGAATGGGAAATAATTTTATAAATTTTATGTATGATTGACTTGCGAGGCCGGTGTGTTGTGCAATATGTATGGCTCATATATTTAACTCATCCAAAACTGTCCCCTTCTGTTGCAGAACAAGAAAGGGGGCTTCAGGAACCAAAACAAACCAAACTGCCAGGGCCAGGAGGCAGGGCAGGCGGAGGCCAGGGCACGACGAGAGCTTGGGTCATTGCGGCTGCAAACAAGGAGACAGTTGGATGGAGAGGATGGGGCTGGCAGTAGCAGTGCTCCCACTCGTTGGCCCCTGCACTCTCCGCCTCCTATATGTGACAAAAATAAGACATCCCCTGAAAATAAAACCCAGTGTCTCTTTTGGAGGCCAAAAAAATATAAGATCGGGTCTTATTTTTGGGGAAACATGGTATATAAATGGGTGCTGGTTTAGTTGGATGATATCTTAATTTATACTGAAGCTATGGAAAAACATGTAGTCAACAAGTGAAGTGTTAATTAAATTATTAGACAACCAACTGTATGCCAACTTATCAAAATGCGATTTTCACAAAACCACTTTAGATTACATGGGATTTCTATAGAGATTCTCAGTTATCCAGCTCATAGTTATCCCAAAGATGCTTTTTCATGAGGCAACTGGACTTTTTTGTTTTTCTTTGAAGACATCTCACTTCTCATCCAAGAAGCTTCTTCAGCTCTGACTGGAAGGTGGGGAATGGAAAGATTTATACTCCTGCAGACAGCTGTTTATTTGCATTCTTTTAGCAAGTTGTTAAAGCTATCTGTAGGCTTATCTTGTGTCTTCAGGGTTACCTGAGTAGTGCAAATGAGTATAGAGCCTTGGAACTGTTGAAAGGACTGTGTTGAGACTGGAGATAGATGATGTCAGATCCCTCCCCCTCTGTTGAGAGAGGGCTGTTCAATTTTGACATAAATGGCCTCTTTGACCCTTCTTTCAAATCAGTAATTTGGAAATATGGGAATATCAGAAAAGCTCAGGAGGATCTTCAACCAACACAACATACGTGCACACTTCAAACCTAAGAATACACTAAGGCAGAAGCTTGTCCACCCTAAGGATAAAATTCCCAGACAGAAAATTGAGCAACATGGTATATGCAGTACAATGCAGTGAGTCATGTGTAGATCTATACATTGGGGAAACAACAACTTCATAAATGTATGGCACAACATAGAACAAACCCATCAGGACAAGAGTCAGCAGTCCATCTGCATTTAAAAGGCAAAGGCCACTCTTTTGAAGACAGCAAATTCCACATTTTGGACAGAGAGGACCGCTGGTTTGAAAGACAGATCAAAGAGGCCATCTATGAAAAAACTGAATTGCTCCATTCTGTAGTAGTTTAATTTAGTAATAATCCAATTTAAGTGTTGTTCTTCTTATAATACAGTTCCTTCTGGTTCTTTCAGTGTCCAATCTTCAAAATCATATCTTTTTTTTAAGAATTCAAAACAAAAGCATTTTCCAATAGGAAGAATTCTTATAATGAATACAAAAATCTTATTTCAAATCTATCTGAACCCTTAGTCACTTTGTAACTTTCCAAAATCAATGATCTAATCATTTTGCTGTTTATTGCCTTCTCCCCCACCCTTCCAATATTTTTAAGACTTTAAACTTTTATTTAAATCTTATTTTGCTAAGGATTAAAGGAAACTTTCTTGATACCATAAAACTTGTTGATCCCAAAGTCCCTAATAGCTGAAAAGAAGTTAACAATTCCAAAAAATCATTGGAAAAGGAAATATATAAACGTAGTGCTATTTTAAAGGTTTGAACAAGATGGCTATCTCTCATCTTCCAGGGCTCTAATCCAGATGACACTGCTGTCTTGCAAGTCTCCTCACAAGAAGTAACTTTTAGAGTACTTGAGGGCAATCTTAATTCCTCTCCTTGTCTAGAAAGTACTTGCCAGCTCTTCATTCTGCTGCACTCATTGCCATTCATATAAAAAACATTATGGAGGCAATATCAGATGCATCACTACATACTGGACATTTCATTTGTATTGAAATATAGCTTATTTTTCTTAAATATTAGTTTAACATCAACAGACTACCCATTATTCTATAGAAGAATGGACTTTAAAAGTTTCCAACCTGGCGGAAATGGCAAAGATTTCAGCGTACTTGAAAGACCATTCACAACAGAGATATATTGTGGAGTGGAAAAAATGGATTGATTATATTCAGAATAAATATGGGACTAAAAAGTTTCATCTAGCATTTGAATAAGTATTGATGTGATATTTATATTGCTTGCAGTTATTTTATAAGAGTTAAAGTGGATAGATTTAATAGCTTATTGTTGTTTGCATAAGGTAGATTATGATTGTTTGTATCTTTATAGCCTGTATTTAGCTCTGGGAAGTCGGGGAGGGGGGAGGGGGAAGGGAGGGAGGTGTTGGGGAGGGTTGGGGGGAGGGGAGGGGGTTGGGAGGGGTTTTGTTGTTAAAAAATGTATTGTAAAACTTTTCAATAAAAAAAGACTACCCATTATTAAAAGCTAGAAGCTCAGATAAAATATGTGCATTTATTAACTTTACACAGAATTAAATAATAAACTGGTTGAGAGATTTGCAAAAGACGACATTATGAGCAATTTTAAAGGGGCTACTGCCTCTGAGGGCCTTTTATAGCAGTGTAATAACCCCAAAATACCATCACGTTTGTTTGTAAAATTATTTTGAAACAAAGCCTGTGGCTATATAATGACAAGGCTTGATCTTGTTTAGATTAGAGGAGGACTCTGAATTTATATTAATCCCTCATAAAAAGAAAAATCCCCCCAAACTTTCATTACAATACTTCACTACAGTCCAGGGAAATTTAAAACTGCCCACTTATTTTAAGGGATTTAGCATTTAGGGAAGGAATGGGTTTCTTTTTCAGAAACACACTCGAGGACAGGAATTGACTTTTCGGATTCTTGATTATGTAAGCAAAATCCTCTGACAGAGGCAGATATGTGATCTATGTTTGTTCGCAAGCGCGCTTTTGCCTGTCGAAAATGTGGGGCGCCGCCGCTTGCCTTTCTCACTCGATCCTGTCGTCATTCTTCGTTTGCTGTATTCGCTCCGGGCTCCACGTCCCCAACCTTCGTCTAAATTTTCCATATTATAGCACATGAGAACCTGCCCTTTGCACGAGCCAAAGAGCTATCTGAAGCGAACTTTGGACTACACTACAGTATTGTCGGCAACCATTTTACTACAACTTGTATTATTCCCAATACTTAGTTTTTCTAACAGGTGCTACAGCTCAGTTCTCCATTTCAGATCAAAATTATGAATGTCGGTTCGGTTTTATTTAACAGCTTGTCTTTAGAAAAGAATCCTTACCCAGCGGAATGAAAAAAAGTATGTTGCACTACTGCAGCCTAAGGGCTATCATACAAACTGTATCTCTAATCATTTTAAAGAAATTTGGTCGATACTTACATACATATATTCTGATGCTTTAATAATAAGCACCTGCTCCTGATACGCTAATTTGTGTAGACAACGCAACTGGTTCGTTGGGCCTCCGAAAGAAAATACCTGCCTATAAATATTGCATGGCTTCCCTCTCTGCCTGCCTGACAAACGCAACAACTCTCTCTCTCTCTCTCGGCCTCGGGGACGGAAGTTGCCTTTCTAATTGCTCCCTGGATGGCAGGCGAGAGCCAGCAATAACTTTCCACTCCGCACTTACCCTCTTTTTAGACGCCCCTTGCTCACACGCATGAGAAGGCAGGAACCTCGGAATTCAGCTGTAGTGGGAGTCCGACGTGAATGAAAGACCGCGCCTTATCTAATCGGCCCAGCAGACGCCAGCCATCTGCCCCACAACCATCTGCAATTTGATTGAGCTGAGCAGTTTCATTCAAGTCAGCGCAACTGCCTGTTTTTAAATTATCTATGGAGACCGGGGCTACTCAGTTCGGGGACTACAAACCCGCCAGCAGGTAAGGATACTCGAGGGAGCATTTTAGACATAATTTTAAATGAGAGAAAAGCTGGAGATATGGGAAAGAGCAATGGGGAGAGGCTTGTACTGGTTTTTATTCCTCCGGCTGCAAGTTGTTCAGAGCAGGGTAGAACAAGCAGAGTGTGTCGGAGACATTTCGCAGTCGGCGTTTTGACGGAGAAAAGCTGCCTTCGCGTCTTGCATTTTCAACAGGCGTACTATTTTAAATCTTAGCAGATTTAGGTTCATAGTTACCCTGTTCTTAATGATCCTCCCCAAAAACCCGTGCGTTGGCACGCGTGCCTTTCCTGATCACAGTACTTCCAACCTGTACTGGGATGTATTTTCTAAGCTAACTAGATGGTTAACAAAAACGAAGGCGCCAGCGCTTCTCAGCACAGTCAAATCTGGACTCGGAAGGTCTTTCCTGGCTTCTCTTCTGCGTTTCTTCACCCCGCCTCTTCAGCTGTTGACAGTTGAGGGTGGAGTTGGAGCCTTGTCGGCAACTGGAAGGGAACAAGTGGGAGGCGAGCCGTTTGTTTAGTTAAGGTGGCAGGAGACAGTGAAGGGTACTGCTAGGATTGGGACCCGGCAAGCGGTTGGGCTTCGCGTGCCGTGCGAGCAGAAGGAACTGTTTGGCACAGAAGCCGTCGAGCCTCATTCCTGTGTTGCACAGACAAACCAGTGATTGGGGAATTATTCCAAGTTTAGTGTTATCATGACACCATAATAAGGATTCCAGCAGCTGCAGTGCAATGTAGCATATTGGTTATTGGTGGACTAGGATGAAGGGAGACTCATGTTTAAATTCATTCTTAACCATGGAAACTCACTGGTGAGTCTGGATTAGTCTTTGCCTAATTAACTTTACAGGGTTGTTTTGGTGGGATAACACTTTAGAGATTTCCATGCCAACCTACCTTGACCTCTAAATATAAAAAATACTGTAGTGTAGTTGTGCTGGATGGGGCTGATATAGACAACTGGAGAAGAGTATTTTATTCCTCTGGTGTTTAATAGTTGGAAACATTCTTAAAACTATTAACTGTTTAACTACAAAAAATAGACATGCTCCATATATTTGGTTTAGTTCTATTAAAAGGAACTCTAATAATTAAGTCATACAACTATGAGAAACAGTTGACTCATATTGTTTTATGAAAATAGGATAACTAAAAATACCTGATTTGATATTGTACAGATGTTAACTTGTTTAAATTGATAGATGAGAGCATAAATTTATCATAGAAAATTTTAAAAAGTATGCACTAAATATTTTTAATAAACAAAAAATTTATCCAACTGAAAGCTCTTTTCCTTTACCCTATACAAGTAGTCCTCGACTTACAACCACAATTGAGCCCAAAATTTCTGTTCCTAAGTGAAGTATTTGTTGAGTTTTCTCCTATTTTACGACCTTCCTTGCCACAGTTGTTAAGTGAATCACTGCAGTTGTTAGTAACATGGTTGCTAAGTGAATCTCCATTGACTTAGCTTGTCAGAAGGTTACAAGGGGATTACATGACCTTGGGACACAGCAGCGGTCATAAGTATGGAACGGTTGCCAAGGATCTAAATTTTGATCACATGATCATGGGGATGGTTCAAAGGTTGTAACTGAAAAACTGTCATCTGTCATTTTTTTCAGTGCTGTGTTATAGTGTATACCTTTTTTAATGAAAACTATCAGCACTTTTGATCAGTGACATCATCAAAGTAAACAAACCCACTTTACATCGGGGAGGACTGTGTAGAGAGTTTCCTCCTTTAAATTTCTGGGAGTCTACCTCTGTGAAGATCTGACCTGGAAAGTTAACACAACTCAGGTGGCTAGAAAGGCCCAACAGAGGCTTCACTTTCTTAGGGTCTTGCGGAAGAACAGGGTAGAACAACAGCTAATGACCCTCTTTTACCGGTCTAGTATAGAGAGCGTCCTCTCGTATGGTATTGTGGTTTGGTATGCTGGTCTGACAGCCGCGGACAGGAAAGTATTACAGAGGGTAGTGAGCACAGCACAAGACATTTTGGGCTGTTCCCTGACACCACTGGATGACATCGCCAGGGCTCGTTGCCTTGGAAGAGTGAGGAAGATTCTCAGGGATGACTCACACCCTGGACGGTATCTCTTTACTCTCCTACCATCCGGTAGGAGATATAGGAATATAGCCAGCCGTACCAACAGGCTGAAAAATAGCTTTTATCCATGGGCTGTTAGGCTTTTAAATGGGACATAATCTTATGCAGAATTGACTTGGGAGGCCGGTGTGTGGTGTAGTTGGTTCACATGGTGTGGTAGGATGGAGGGTTTGTTGTCACTGTGTGTTGGGGGGAGAGAGCACGGGGCGGGGGGGAGGCTCAGCTAATCTCAATGTACACATGTTGTACTTTGACAATAAAGGTTTATTATTTATTATTTATTATTTATTATTACGTCAGCAGATCATGGCCCTATGCGAAAGTAACCACCCTATTTTCAGATAAGGCAAGCGGAAGTGACGTGTTGGCCTAAGCCCATCAGGAGAAGCAAGAGTAACCCTAGCAACCCTATTTTCAGATAAGACGTCTTGAACCTAACCCCATCAATAAGTCAAGGCAGTCAAGCCTCTGGGCACATGATTAGCTTAACCCTAGACCACAGGTTTGCAACCCGCGGCTCCGGAGCCGCATGCGGCTCTTTCAGCCGTCTCCTGCGGCTCCCAGTCCTCTGCCATGTGCAGTCCCCCCCAAAAAAAGTGGGACTAAAAAAGTTCAACCAATCAATTCAAATATGCAGGGTAGGTGCATATCTCGCCTTGGCTCCACTCTTCAGTCAAACCCTGTTCTGCACATGTGCGCATGTACGCGCATGTGCACACATTTTTTGCAGCTCCCAGTTTTTCCTTTTGTGAGGGAACCGGTTCCGAGTGGCTCTTTCACTGTTTCAGGTTGCTGACCCCTGCCCTAGACTAATTCTATGGATATTCAAAACAAACAGAATAAGCTAAATAAAGTAAATAATTAACAGAGGCCTGTGCTTTTGGGAAACAAGCCCTACTTTGGGGCGCTGTGAAATGATAATAATAAATGCTTTTTATTTCTAACCATTCTAGCCTAATGATGCTTTTAATTTGGTGGAGTTTTAAAAACCAGCGCCTCAAAATCAGGGAAAAAAGGAGGCCCTAAACGGCGGCCAGGGCTTGCATTTAACCCCCTTTTTTCTAAAAGGTATTTATTTCTAGGAGGTTTTAAAATCATTTTCTCGAATGCAGGGTGGGGAAAAAAACACCATTTAAAACCCGCAGCTGGTTTTTACCTTTGTAAAAACACTGAGCTTGTCGATCAGATGGTTGGCAGTTTGGCGGGTCGAATCCTGAGTGCCGCGTAACATAGTGAGCGCCTGTTACTCGTCCCAGCTTCTGCCAACCTAGCAGTTCGAAAGCACGTAAAAATGCAAGTAGAAAAATAGGGACCACTCTGGTGGGAAGGTAACAGCGTTCCGTGTGCCTTTGGCGTCCAGTCATGCCTGCCACATGACCACGAAGATGTCCTCAGACAAGCGCTGGCTCTTCTGTTTTGAAACGGAGATGAGCACCATCCCCTAGAGTTGGAAACGACTAGCACGCATGTGTGGGGAAACCTTTACCTTTTAAAAAATCTAAAGTCACATATTTTGTCAATTGAACCCTCAAATCCACATGTACATGTAACCGTACGAAGCACAGCCAGGTGGGAAGTAGACTTGTTCGGGCATGTTAGGACTGAGGATCCAGGCATGCGTGTTTGTGCCTGATAGTAAAAAAGGGGGTTAGGCCTTGTTTGGGACATGCCTGGGTATGTCATACCCCGTGATTCTGGACACACGCAAGGCTCAAGGACGTGTCATAGCATGCGCGGGAGAGATTGTACAGGCAGGTCTGAACAGCTAGCAATTTAATTCCAGCAGTCTTTTGAAGATGGTAACCTCTGGCTCCAAAGCTGATTTTAAAACAACTGCAAAAGCGAGCGTCACACGGGCTGACACAAGGCCCCAGCTGGAAGAATGTGACGAAATCTGTTGCAGGGGTTATGATAAAGAATTTTTTTTATTCAGGCCCGGTTTGCCCGGCTGTAGCATGATGTGTTGTAACTTTAACGATGAGGTGCAGAGTACTTACCATACAGCCTGTGAAATGATGAATGATGCTACATTATCTCCCTGCAATGGTAAATAAAATATGTTTTTATTTATGTTAATGTAAATGCTGCTGGCACCGATATCACACTAGCAGGATGTGCTTTATATTTTGCAGACTCCGAATTAATAACGCCTAGACAGCAAACACTTCAAGACACCCCGATTTTATATTCCTATGGTAATCGCAGCAGTCACAAAGCTTCTGCAGATTTTTCTGATCTAGACTATAACTGGGGTTCTGAGCTATCCCAGAGATCATGCTACCAACCCTGTGAGTTAAAGAGGTGCAATTTGTGTAAAGACTGGCTTGCTTGTGACTGTGGACATGCATTGGGGGCTACAGGCGGGTTACTGTATTGTGTTATGGGGGTTTATCTTCTGATTTTGATAGTGGTGATGAGGGGTATTTTTCTGATGGTGGAGCCATGCCACCCCTCTGAACTCTGTATAACCAATAAAAGACTGTGTTAATGTCAATGCTTGACCATTTGTCAGTTTTCTTTCAGTATAATAATGCATGAAAAGTTTCTAAGCCGTATTTATTATACACCAGGATGTGAAGGTAGTTATGGAGGTGTGAATAGCCTTTTTCAGGAAGCTAGAAAACATGATAAAAACCTGACCATGAAACAAGTCAAGACGTGGCTGTCAGGCCAAGATGCTTATATGCTTCATAAGCCTGCAAGAATTAATTTTCCTAGAAATAAAACAGTAGTGTCTGCCTTAGATCATCAATGGCAGGCTGACCTCATAGATGTCTCCAAGTTTTCTAAGGAGAACCATAGAAAAAAGTACATCTTAACAGTTATCGATGTGTTATCTAAATATGCCTGGGCCTCCCCTTTATCTGATAAAACAGGGAGGGAAGTTACAGCTGCCTTCCAGAATATCTTTGAAATAGGACGCGCACCCCGAAAAATACAGACAGATGCAGGTAAAGAGTTCTTGAATATCCCACTGAAGAAACTTTTAGCATGTTATGACATTCATCATTTTGTCACTCATAGTGAAACTAAAGCAGCCGTTATAGAGAGGTTTAATAGAACCCTAAAAAACAAACTCTGGAGATATTTCACAGCTAGAAATACGCATTGGTATGTAGACATTTTGGCAGATACTTTTGGCAGATACTCTTCAGGGGTACAATAGCACTTACCGTCATAGCATCGGGACTGCTCCTAATACCGTAAATTTGTCTAACGAAAGGGATGTGTGGATAAGGCTTTATGGGGTAGCTTTAAAAAGTAAAAGAAAGAAAAAATGTCTTACGGTGGGGGATCATGTCAGAGTATCCAGACTGGGGTAAGTTTGAAAAGGGCTAAGAGCAAACCTATACAGATGAGATATTCATCATCAAAGAACTGGAGACAAGGGGGGAAAGAGTTGTATATAGATTAAATGATTACACGGGTGACCCTGTAAAGGGGGCTTTTTACTTTGAGGAGCTCCAAAAGGTTCCTGCTGACCAACAGCGCATATACAGAATAGAGAAAATTATCCAAAAAAGAGGGTGGGGGAGACACAGAGAGTTTCTAGTTAAATGGACTGGCTGGACAGAGAGGTTCAACAGTTGGGTTAAGGAGACTGAAGTACAACATCTTTGATATGGAGTTTTACATCACCCTACCCAGCAATGCATCAGCAGCAATTTTCCCCCAAAACAAAAATTCTAATTTTACTATTCAATTAGCAAGATCATTGGATCTTCCAGGATCATGGGAAGTAGGGCTAGCAGAGATACAGTATCCGCATAGTTGGCACACATTAACTTCACCTGGATATTTTGAAATAGCTAACAAGAGACAGAGATGGCATTTTTCTTTGAGAAGCGGGTACTATAACAGCATCCAACATTGGTTAGAAAATATGAACAAGCTTATATCAAACGTTAAGGATGGACCTAAGACAACCCTACATTATGATTCAGTGGGTCAAAAAATCTTAAAGGAGATGAACTGCACACCATTCTAGTTAGCGGAGAACTTGGACATCTGTTAGGTATGTTCCCTGGATTCAGCACCTTATATGTTTTCACAGACATTGTAGAGCTCCAGATAGTGGGTGACTTCTATGTGCCATTACTGCACTGTGTGCCTGTGCGAGGGTAAGACAGTGATTTCGTCACAATGACCATCCACATTATGTACCGGTCAACAAACGTCACATCGATACCATTACCATAGAAATCAAAACCGATCAGGACAAAAACGTGCATTTTTATCACAGGAAGGTGATTGTCAAGCTTCATTTTAGGCCTCGGAAAAGTGAAGGATGGTTGTGATCAAGGAGCACGGGAACCCTTAAGACTACGTGGCTTACTACAGGGCACAAGCTGGTGGCAGCCTTCCAGGCTTCTGAGGAGCCCCCATTATGTACGGGACAGGTTTAGGGGGTCTGTTCCATGGGTTTTTTCGAAAACCAATGCCGTTTTTGAGGCAAGGATTAGAAATCATTAAGCCGCATGTGAAATCTGCTGCCAAAAACATTGCCAGAGATGTTGCGGGGCATCTTGTATCCTGAGTTGTTTTGAGGGGGCAGGATCGATCAGGGATGATCATAGCCAGGAAGAATTATGCATTGGGCCCGCCTATTCCGTTTAAAAAGAGAAGACTTATGAAAAAGACCTGCCATACCAAGAGGAGACGTGCACAGAAGAGGAAGCCCTGTGGCTTCCGGATGGTAAGGCGACGCCGGAGGCAGCCATTTCTTGGCTGTCAGCCTCGTGGCTCCGTAGAGCCGCCGAAAACAGCGCCGATCAGCTGTTCGGCGGCTCGGAAGCCCCCACCTCGGGAGAAGAGGAGGGGGTGAGCGTCCAGGTAGGGGTAGAGCTCTCCGGGGCCGCCAGAACTTAGAGTTTTGGTGGCGGAAGGATTGAGCCCCCCCGAAGCCTGGGCATGCTCCGGACTGCGAGGCGTCTCTGCTCCGGGTTTTTTGGAGTAGAACAGGGCGTTCGCAACCATCCCTGCTAGCAAGGAAGAGCTTATGAGAACGAGGACGCAGGCAGAGCGATGCAGGAGATTTTGGTGAAGATGATGTTTTGATCTTTAACTCAATGGACTTTGCTGAATCTGCAAGTGAAAGTGCGTAGTTAACAATAGAGGGTGATAATGGCGGCTATATCTTCTAAAGTTCCTGCCCTGAGGCAGCAGTCTTCGGTGAAAACTTCATTGTCCTCTGCATCTGAATCTGTATCAGCTTTTACAGTAAAAGATTTGCAGAGTTTGCTGCAAGAGACTATGGAAAAGCAAATGCAACAATTTGTTGAGTTAATGGAGAAAAAGTTGGAGGAGAAGTTTACAGAGAAATTAGCAGAAATGAGAGCAGACATCACATCTGTAATGTTAAATATGGCTAAAAGCATTGAGATTTTGGATGAAAGAATGGAAGATCTTGTTCAAAATGATATTAGAATGGAAGCCAAAATGACAGAAACTGAAAATGTGATAGAGAAAATGGATTATGATTTGATTTCGACACAGTATTCTCAGATGGAGTTTGCTTTGAGAATCAGAGGCCTAAAAGAAAATCCTAAGGAAAATTTGACGAAAATGGTTTCTGAGGTTTTGGAAGGGGTGTTGGAGCGACCAGCAGATGAAATAATGGAAGATATAGATAAAATCTTCCGTGTTAATTCGTGGATTGCAAGACAAAGGAAATTACCCAGAGATGTGGTGGTTTATTTTACAAAGAGAAAGATTAGAAATGAAGTTATCCAGGCCTCCTATAATATTGATTTTGTAATGGATGAGCAAAAAGTTTTGATTTTAAAAGAGATTCCTGCAAGAATTTTAAGAAAAAGGAAGGAATTTGCTGTGACAAGGAAGACATATTCTAATACAATATGGCATTTATTCATTCTGCTTCAGAGGAATGTGTTAAAGCAGAACTGGATCTTTTTCAACTGGCGCCTACACAGACCAGTATTGAAAACAGTACCTATGTCGAAATCCCATCTTTATCAGCGCTGACACCCAATGCTCCCCTGGAATTTTTTATCATGGGGCATGGTGAGCATTACACAGATTTAAACAACTGTATGTGAGTTGCAAGATTGTAAAGGCTGACGGATTGGATATTGATGTCGGGGCTAGGGTGTTGTTGTTGTTAGTTGCAAAGTTGTATCCGACCCATCGCGACCCTATGGACAATGTTCCTCCAGGCCTTCCTGTCCTCTACCATCTTCTGGAGTCCATTTAAGCTCACACCTACTGCTTCAGTGACTCCATCCAACCACCTCATTCTCTGTTGTCCCCTTCTTCTATTGCCCTCAATCTTTCCCAGCATTAGGTTCTTCTCCAGTGAATCCTTCCTTCTCATTAGGTGGCCAAAGTATTTGAGTTTTAGCTTCAGGATCTGGCCTTCTAAAGAGCAGTCAGGGTTGATCTCCTCTAGCACTGACCGGTTTGATCGCCTTGCAGTCCAAGGGACTCGCAGGAGTCTTCTCTAGCACCATAGTTCAAAGGCTTCAATTCTTTGGCGCTCAGCCTTTCTTATGGTCCAGCTTTCACTGCCATACATTGCAACTGGGAAGACCATAGCCTTGACTATACGCACTTTTGTTGACAGGGTGATGTCTCTGCTTTTTAGTGTGCTGTCTAGATTTGCCATGGCTTTCCTCCCAAGGAGCAAGCCCTGACCAACTACCCCATAGCATCACTGTTTAATCAGCTGGATGTTACCTTGGGAGATCGGCTCATTACACAGAACCATCATTGCTATTCTTACCGTGCCATGATTGAACTGATTCTGAACTTTGGTGGTGATGCGCTGGGTACCCAATTTACAGCTGGTGGTTTTTACAAAGATGACTCGGACCTCATGGAGAGTACTCTACTGACAGCCACTGGGAACTCTGGTTTCAAAGTGAGAGCAAGACACACGGCCGGTAGTCGTAAATGGGACCTGCTAGGGCCTCTGCATAGCGATCTGTTTTTTCAAGACACACTGCTAATTAACGGTATTGATGTGAAAGTCAAATTCACAAGAAACAGAAATGAATTTTGCTTGATGAAGGATGGCAATGAGAATTACAAAGTGCAACTCTTGGCAGCTTCTCTCTTTGTAAAACGTGTAAAAGTAGCCCCAGGAGTGTGTCTTGGTCATGCAGAAGCTTTGCTCTCCTCCAATGCCAAATATCCCATTGATCGAGTGGGGATGAAGGTTTTGGGACCGGCTGCAACAAACTCTGTTATCGTAGTGTTTGGAGGAATCTCACTTGTCAGTTGACCTAAATAATCACCCAAAGGAGGTGTCCACGCCCCCTCTCTACTTATAAAAATGACTGAATTGGTGTCATGGTACAGGCACCTATCGCCCAGCCCATTCAGTAGCCTGTATAATTCCAGCTGCGCATAAGCTGTTGTAAAGCTGGCAATGAATACATTAGTGCATGTGGTTTTGGTGGAGTGGTTCTTGGCTGTTTTCCACGTCACAATGGCTGTCTCCGTATCCACAAACTCACATGAGGAAACATCGTAATAGGGTACAAAAAGATATTTGAATAGTTCCTCAGGATTTGTTACCACGGATGTGGTCAGGTGATTGGTGCTCTGCCCAAACTTGCCCCACAGCGAGTTTAAGAAGAGTTTGGCAATCTGTCTTTTAGCAGGATTTATTTCAATGTGGTCACGTCGTAAGTGGACACCTTCCATCTTTTCATAAACCTGAATATATTGCTCTTTATCCTGTTCTGTTTTGCACCAGTCAGGGTAACCACTGGCTTCCTGTTTCTGTCTGAGATGTGTGTTCATATAACCTGAAAATAGCCCATTTGATGTTCTTTCAAAATGCCAGATCTCATAGATTTCAACATTTCTGTAACCTTTTTCTAAAGCTACATTCAATTCAACAGTACACCATGTCCCAGTCAGGGCTCTTTCCTCATCACTGTGTTTACAGGGGGTGGTTTGCAGTTTTTCTGTGCAGGTTGCGCACAAACTAAACATTAATTTGCCCCCTGATTTGTGGGGTAGGACAGGGAAATAGAGATTCCTTGGCGGATACACTTTGACTTTGGCTAACCCAAAATATTGCTTTATGTCCCCAAACTTTTGGTAGATGATTTGTGGATGGCCGATTGGGTACTCCTTGGTCTTATTCACAAAAGGGTACAAACTGGTGAAATCGTAGTATAATATTTGTTCACCAGGTTTTGGTTTGTAGTACAGGCATGTGGCATTTGTTCTGCCACCAAAAAAAGCATCTTGAGGATTCAAAGGAGTTGGGAGCTTATTCTCAACTAGGAACTGCTTCAAAGAGGTGTCAGCCTCCACCAAGGCCCTCCATTCGTGTTCCCAAATGCAGCGCACAGCATAACCCCGGCTCCTGAGGTCCTCCTCTTTAATCCTAGTACGGTTGTGCAGGCTACCATATGTTGAATCAAGTAATTTGTTGAAGTCTTTTTCAGAGTAGCAGACAGGGCACCCATGAAAAAAAAAACCCGTGAAATTCAAAAGCTGTGGGAGTTCCATTTATGACAGCAAAACCATCCAAAAAATATTTGCCTGCTTTTCACCCCCCTTCAGAGCATGCTGAATACTGAGATTCTCAGTGCGCTCTATATGCATCAACCATTGAATCGCTGGAGATGAATACCTTTTCTGTGTCTTCTGTGTCAGTCCAAAGGTGCTAACACAATGGTATCACTCTTCAAATACATGAACCGGTACTGTGCCATGCAGACAGATGGCAATGTGATATATTGGAAGGGGTCAATGCATCGAACGTCTGTCTCCTCAACAATATCTTGAGAATATCTTGAGAAACTCAAGCTCAGTCATTTCCATTACCTGTTTCCTAAATCGAATACAGGACTCTCTTAATATATCTACATCTTGTCTGCAATAGTAAGCCAGAGCCTTCTTTAGTTTAAACACAGTACCTGTATTAGCAGCATGCCACTTCATGAATTCTTCTCTCTCCCCAGGCATCATGGTTTCAGGGCTATAATACTTAGCTTCAGGGACTAGTCCCACGTAGTCTTGATTGGCCATTGTACTGAACAAGTGGGAGAAATACCCTTTGCTGCCTTGAAACCCCATAGCTTTGGGTAATTTGCTTAATTTAAGGGGTAAAAATGAAAGACTATCAATAAACCGAATATTATAATCCGGAAAGGTAATACACAGCAGTTTCCACCCCTGACTTATAAGTTCAACCCTAACCTTTTCACGGATCAGCTGTCTGAGTACTAGGTATCTGTCATAACCTTTGGAGTTGTGAGCGATAAAAGTACATCGTTTAAAATTAAGATTTATAAACTCCTTTACAAACTGTTCCAGGCATCTAACACCATAACAATCCCAACTCACAACATCTTTATCATACCACTCCTTCAACATATCCCTGGCGTAGACATAATTAGGTATATGGGTTCCTGTCTCTTGACAGCATTCAAAATCATAAATGATGTATCTTTCGCCAATTCGCGGTCAGACCAACGATTTTAGAAAGCATAAATGCCCATCCAAGCTTTCAACCTTCTCAGAGCACTGTCCACACTGGATTTCCTTGCACTTTTTGTGGGGGGTAAAGACATAAACCCCACATGTTTCACAATATGCTTTATTCTTACAGTCAACCTTCCCTTCCCTAGCGAGTTGTGTGTGTCTTTCAAGACACACCTTAGACTGGCAAAGCACTTTGCATCTACAGCAGTGCGTCTTCTCTGCCTCCACCTTCTGACATTCTAGCTTGAGGCATGCTCTGCAGATATATTGACAGCCGTGACAAAATTTGTGGTGGTAGGGTGTGTGGCAGAATTTACAGAAATAGTGTTCACCTAGGAAGCCCTTGATATTTTTGATGCCACAGTAATGCTTGTTGTGTAACAATATGAACTTTATTTTTTCTTGCTGTGGGCTACCTGTGACAAAAAACCTCCACCCACCCTGCATATAAAACAAGATCTTTATAGTGACCCTTAAATCTTCAAAGAGGTGTATCTGAGAAAAGTCAATCCTCTTTTCTGTGGAAACACCCACCCTGCTGTGAAGTTCCCTGGCCCTGGTAATAATTTCTTGATTTCTATCATCGACACCAATCAGATAGAACAAACAGCTGGCAAAACACAGAAATTCACCTTCCACACTGAAATCTACTAGGTGTTGTCTTTTTTTTCTTCAGCACTCTGCTGAGCAGTACAGTGTTTAACTTCCTAAGCCCACCCCCCTCCCTGTTCTTCACAATAGTAACCACTAATAGTAAATTAACACCCCCCCCCCAATATCTCTGCCTTGCTTTGAAGCAGATTTTCAACACTGGTCAGAAAATCATCAGCATTTAAATCATTCACATGCCTCCTAAGAGAAAAGAGAGGATGATTTAGACCCTCTGCATCAAACCGAAGTTGAACAAAATCGTTTAGACCTATGTCCCTGGCAACATTATTCAAAAGAGTCTGTACCGCATTATGGATAGCCTTTTGCATCTACAAAAGACTGGATTCGGTCAAGATTAGCAAATCTATATCGATGATAGTGTTCCACAGCTCTGAAATTTCTGATAGGCTTCTCCCATGCTTGCACCATATCCAGATAAACATCGTTCATATTCTGAGAGTTTGCAAAGTTAGGGGCTTGTAGCGGGGGCATAGAATGACATATCTCCTCTTTTGGTTGAGATACAGGCATAGATTCACAACTATCGCTGCCTGCTGGGGATGCGGGAAGTTCACCTCCATGCATTTTTGCTTTTTTGCAGGCTGGCTCTGGTGAAACAAACAAACAAAAGGCTATCACCAACATTCCTAATAACATAATACCACCCCTCCTCCCTTTAGTTTCTAAAAAATAATACTAATGGTTTTGTAGTTGGGTAAAATGCTAGATATTATACCTCCTAACAGCATTCGTGCTACGTAGCTTGTGGAAGGCTTTTGGCTATCACCTCAGACTCCTTGGCACTCTGTTGGAATTGTGAAATCCACAAATGGTTGGTTGTCCTCCCATTCTGAAGGAAAAGAAAAAACCCCAACATTCAGAATTGCTGCAGAAATGTTTATAAGAATCTAAATGTATGAAAGTATGAAAGACAAATACCTTCATATACCCTCAAACATTCTGAATCTGTCAATTCATTCTAGTGAAAGAAAACAAGCAATTAGACAAACAAGCAAGCAGACAAGAATGTTACAAACTCCATTTTGCATCTAAGTGTTTCAAAAATTAGGCATAAACTACTTTCATTAGTAGGATTCATTCTGAAAAGGTTCTTCTTAGTAGATCAAATGGCTCTGAAGGTATGGGTATGACAGAAGCCAGCAGACGTGACTTTCCCAGTAAGGGACATGCTTTTATACAGGCTGTTGATGTAACAAATTAATCCCATCAGAGTTAGTGAGTTCTTCTCATTTTTTGCAAAACTGCCCCCCCGCCTCATCAGGAAAACCTGATTGGATAATATCACATGAGCTTTGATTAAATTGTATCTCTGTGTTTAACACCTAACAAGGTTAAACAGAGGGCCACCAAAAGAAAAAACATAATACATCTTTCATGTGATTTGTAAAGCACATTTTATTATAAATTTCATAGCATTAACGGTTTTTTGTAATCAATTTCTGTTACATTCTGACATATAAACCTCTTCAGAGACAATGGCAATTCGGCTTCATTAATGACAGTGGTTTTTTCATAAGCGCTATATGATGTATGAATTTCTTGAGCTCACCAAGGGAATCCCTGGTGAAATATAAGTTATTCACTTTGTCAGAAATACTGATGATGACTCAGAGAATATGAGGCATAGAAAGTCTAAAGCATAAGCTGCTAATAAGCTCTGTTTCACTGGTACCATCCGCATGGTCTTCATCTGATTGTAGACACCCCATTAAACAATGGTGTAATATTTTAATATTTTAATGATACACGCTTTCAGAATCTGAGGCATGCTGACATTTTGAGATTCCACTGTTTCTAAAACAGGAAATAAGGTAGGATTAGTCTAGCTGTTTCAACTAATCAAAATACTGTTTTCTTAATTTTTATATTTACTTACCATTTGATGTTTTGCAGAATCTGCAACAACAAGGCTTTATAAGTTTGTTGTCTTCAATGAAGCCATATAGCTCAGGTCCTTTTCTTATTCTATGCCCACGCTTGGGAGGTTTGGGGATCAAATTTACATCAAACAAATCTCCATCAGTATTTGCCATCTTTAAAACACTGCTGGAATTAAATTGCTAGCTGTTCAGACCTGCCTGTACAATCTCCCCCGTGCATGCTATGACACGTCCTTGAGCCTTGTGCCTGTCCAGAATCATGGGGTATGACATGCCCAGGCATGTCCCGAACAAGGCCTAACCCCCTTTTTTTACTATCAGGCACAAACACGCATGCTCGGATCCACAGCCCTAACATGCCCGAACAAGTCTACTTCCTACCTGGCTGGTTGCCCTTTGTGAGCATTTTAATTCCTGTTAATATTCCCTGTCTTTTTGCTGTAGGGGGTGCAGAATATATTTTATTAAGGCCGTGCTTCGTATGGTTACATGTACATGTGGATTTGAGGGCTCAATTGACAAAATATGTGACTTTAGATTTTTACAAAGGTAAAAACCAGCTGCGGGTTTTAAATGGTTTTTTCCCCCCCACCCTGTATTCGAGAAAATGATTTTAAAACCTTCTAGAAATAAATACCTTTTAGAAAAAAGGGGGTTAAATGCAAGCCCTGGCCACGTTTAGGGCCTTTTTCCCCTGCTTTTGAGGTGCTGATTTTTAAAACTCCACAAAATTAAAAGCATCATTAGGCTAGAATGATTAGAAATAGAAAGCATTTATTATTATTATTATTTCACAGCTCCCCAAATTAGGGCTTGTTTCCCAAAAGCACAGGCCTCTGTTAATTCTTTACTTTATTTAGCTTATTCTGTTTGTTTTGAATGTCCATAGAACTAGTCTAGGGTTAAGCTAATCATGTACCCAGAGGCTTGACTGCCTTGACTTATTGATGGGGTTAGGTTCAAGACGTCTTATCTGAAAATAGGGTTGCTAGGGTTACTCTTGCTTATCCTGATGGGCTTAGGCCAACACTTCCACTTGCCTTATCTGAAAATAGGGCGGTTACTTCCGCATAGGGCCATGATCTGCTGACATAATCAACACCACGTGGGTTTGTTTACTTTGATGACGTCACTAATCAAAAGTGTTGATAATTTTCATTAAAAAAGGTATACACTATAACTACTGCCGTAACTTCGAACAGTTACTAAATGAATTGTTGTAAGTTGAGGACTACTTCTATTTAGTCAATGAAAAAGTATCATCCATCTACTGTTCCAAATCATAAATATTCATGATTTAAAGAAGACATGCCTTTTAATAACCAGTCTTAAATGTTAATATTTATTCCCTTCAGTGTTTCTGTTTTTGTATTAATAAATACTGTTGCTGATCAGGTAAAAGCATATAAGTATTATGTGACAATGTGAGAACAGCTTTGGAATGACTATAGTACTGGCTTATTTTTAAAACCATAGACAAAAGTACTTAGACTAACACTCATTTTTCAACAAGGTATAGGCTTCCAATCTTTCTGATTTGACTGATTATAAATTCTAATTCTAATTCATAGTTTCTAATTCATAGCAAAATAAATTATTTCCCCATCTCAGTCTGGTTTACATACTGTAAAGGAAACTCAAGAAGAAACACTAATTTATTACAATGTATGTGAATTTTAAACATTTTGGAGACGATTATGAGACTCATCTTCTAAGTTAGCTTGCTTAACTGTGTTTCTGAAATAATCACAATGCCTGATTCATACATATATTAGGCCATGAGCCACAGTTTGCAAAATATTTTGATAAGGTTTACAAACCACATTATTACCTACTGTGTCATGTCCTAGGCTTCTTATTCTATTGCTATGGTTGAATGTTCTAGCTCAATTCTTTATATATCACTCCATATTTAGAAGTGTATTCAAAGATCTATGTGTACACAACTGCAGAACAAATAGTTAATTCAGAATGAAAGAAAAGAGATAGTTTTTTTTAAAAGGTGAAAATTTAAATAGAATAAGATGATCTGTAGCATTAAGCCAAGATCTGCACTGCTGGGCCAGACCCTTAAAGTTTTTTATTAGAAATCAGTAGAGCCTGAGGGTTTGTTTGTTTTTGTGATTCAAACCTCTGGCTTGTATGTTTATAGCAGTGGTGTCAAACTGCTGGCCCATGGGCCAGACACATCTCGTGGAAGCCGTGCCCACCCCATTGCCGGCAATGGCAAAACAGTTCCAATACGTTGCATGATGTCACGTGACATTGTGAGTTTGATACGTCTGGTTTAGAGTGTCACTCAACAAGATATTTGCAATGTTTTAGACCTAGGGCCTGATCTTTATCCAACACTCATTGTGAAATCTATAACACAGTTGTGGATTGTGGAAGTTAAATTGTATGTAAGATAAATATAGCTGTTTATGAATGTTTGTACGGGAAAATGCTGAGTTTGTTTCATGGATCTGTTAAAGATTTATGATAGCTAAAACTATGAGGTTTAAAACTATGAGCAATGCTACTATTTTTCTTTCCTGATGATAAATAATCTCATCCAGTTTTGTCTCTGCATTATAAAATGTTCTGAAATTAGATGTGTAATTTGAAAACAGTTGCACTCTAGTGACCAAGGGATGCATTTTTAGAAACAGAAGTTATGTGTGTTATTGGTGTTAAATATCATTTTAGAATGTTGTTTATATGCAGAATGTACTTAAATTTAGCTTTGTTCTACAGTTTTTTTTGTGGTATTTATCAGATTGTTAGGGCTCTGCAAATTTTTAGATGTTTCATAAGATGTATTTTGTAAATGAATGCACCTCTGAATTTTTAAAGCAGTTGCATCTTCTGCAGAGCTCAGATGGCTGTCCCAGTTCATGCAACATTTCTGCCAGTACCAGTAGAAAACCAGCTATGAGTGTACATAGATATGTAGTACAGGTACTCCTTGACTTACAACAGTTCATTTAGTATATGACAAGGGAGAAAACCAAGAATTAGAAACAAATTACTGCAAGATGCTAAGGAAAGAGGAGGTTTGGGTTTACCAGACTTGAAATTGTATTTTGATACTTGCTGTTTGAATTGGCTAAAAGAATTAATAAGAGGTTACTCAACTTAGAGAGCTATGAATTAAGAGTTGGATGGCACAGCTATTTATGGTATGGCAAGGTTAAAGTAAATGTTGATTTTAATAACCCTTTTGCTAGATGTGCCATACTAAGAATTTGGAATAAATATAAAACAAGTTTTTTTGTAAAGATTTCCCTTTGAGAGTCCCCCCCAGAAAGCTTTTTTCAGAAAGGAAATGATGGTGAAGCCAGATTGGTCGACTTATGGTCAAATAATATTTTTAAATTTTGATGATCCTATCCTCAGACCCAAAGAGGAGTTAGAATCAGAAGAAACTATCTGGTATTGGTTTACATATTTACAATTGAAAGAAAGATTCAAAGTAGCCAAAAAGAGTTACTGGTTTGAATTTGTGAAAAATGAAATGGAAATCCTAGTATGTGTTAGTGATGAACATATTGTTATTGAATTTGAATTTGGAAAATGAATATATAAAGCATTGTATGATTCTTTTTTTTTATTGAAAAGTTTTAACATACAATTTTTCCCTTAAAAAAAATCCCCCCTCCCCCCCCTTCTCCCTCCCCCCCTTCCTCTCCCCCCTCCCCCCCTCCCCCCCGACTTCCCAGAGCTAAATACAAGGTATATATATAAAAAAACAATCATAAACAACCATATACTAACAACCATAAACTCTAAAATCTATCACTCTCTAGCTTATATAGGATAAAACAAACCTTAGTAATATTAAATATATATAAATATATATAAAAAAACATATAGAAAAAAAACAAAGAAAGAAGACTTATTCAAATATAAAACTTCTTAACCCTATACTTGTTCTGAATAAACCCAAGCCATTTTCTCCCTTCCATAATATAACGTTCCTGCGAGTAATCTTTCAAATAGGCCGAAATCTTCACCATTTCGACCAGGTCAGAAACCTTTAAAATCCACTCTTCTATAGTCGGCAGTTCCTCTTTCCAGTACTATCCCCGTAATTAAGTTCAACATCAACTTAGTATATTCCATCAGACTTTTATCCAAAAAGCCTTAACCTTTTTACAAGTCTACCATATATGAAAATATGAAAATATATTACATCTTTATCACCACACCTCCAACATTTAGGCTAATAATTCAGATACATGCTTAGCTTTTTAAAATCTAAATACCATCTATAAAACATTTTATAAAAATTCTCTCTTAGATTTCAAACTTGTATAAATTTTACATTCCTCACCCAAATCTTTTCCCACCTCCCACTACTTGACTGTAAGTACGTTGTGAAAGTTCCATAGACTTCTGCTGATCTTGTTCTTTTATCTTTTTTGATCGTTTTAAAGCAGCACGCGTCACCCTCTGTTCTCTGGGATCATCCAAAAGTGTTATAACTTGATCTCCTCCAGCACCATTCTCCTCTGTCTGTCCATCTTCAGCCTCTTGATATTCTCCTTCTCCAGATCCCTTTGCAGCTTCCAGAAGTGTTAATGGGGTTGCTTTTAAAACATTATTGTAAAAATCACGCGCTTGCATCACAGTAACCAGACGGTACCTTTTACCTTCATGCATCACCATCAACCCAGCTGGAATCTCCCATCTGAACCTTATATCTCGTTGCTTGAGCTCTTGCACAAGAAATGTAAAATCCTTCCTTCTCCTTAAAATATTTGGAGGAATTTCTTTTAGAACCAGAACTTCTTGATCAGCAATCACGACCTTAGTATCATAGGCAGCTTGTATAACTTCATCTCTAATTTCCCTTTTTGTAAAATAAACCACCACATCTCTAGGCAACTTTCTCTGTCTAGCAATCCATGAGTTCACACGATACACTTTATCCATGCCTCCTTTTATTTCAGATGCTGGCTGATTCAATACCACTTCGAGAGCCTCAGAAACCAGCTGCTTTAGATCTTCCTTAATATTCTCCTTTAAACCTCTGATTCTAATGGCAAACTGCATCTGGAAATATTGAGCAAGACTCAATTCTTTATCCATTTTGTCTCTTAAATCTTCATTCTCCAATACTTTTGCTTCTAATATGGCATTCTTTTGAGTCGAATCTTTGACTTTTTCATCCAAATCTTCCACACATTCATCCACTTTATACACTGAAGACAAAATGTCTACCTTCATCACCCTGTACTTCTGTTCCATTCTCTCCTCCATTCTCTCCTCCAACTTCTTCAATTTCTCCTCCATCTGTGCAAATTTATCACCCATTGATTCCAAAATTGATTCCAAGATTACCTGGGTATGTTTTTCAAGAGCATCTTGTAAGTCCTTCGATGTCACTACATCAGGAGGATGCAATGCCTGCAATGATGATTGTTGCACCGGGGAAGTTCCAGCACTCCGAAGAGTTTTAGGGGGAGGTTTAGCCGCCATCTTTTACTTTCAATTGTGACGCACTTTCACTTAGAGTTTAAAAAGTCCATCAAGCTCGAGAGTAGAATAAAATAATCCTCTTCACCTTTTCCTCTTGTACCGCTCTGCCTGCTCTTTTTATTCCATAGTCCTTCCTTCAGGCAGGGGTGGTCGCAGACGCCTGGCTCTGCTCCATAAAGTCAGGAGCAGAGGCGCTGGCCAGCTGGGAGCGACCCAGGCTACGGGGGAGTTCAATCCTTCGGCCGCCCAAGCTACAAGCTCAGGCGGCCCCGGAGAACTCAACCCCTACCTGGGGCCTCACCCCCTCCTCTTCTCCCGAGGAGGGGGCTTCAAATTCGCCCGAACAGCTGATCGGCGCTGTTTCGGGCGAAAATCACTCAGCTGAGCCGCGGGCAGCCCGGGAAGGCTGTCTCCGTCGCCGCGGAGCCACCGGAAGTCCAAAGCATTGTATGATTCTGTGGGCAAGATACTTTGGATACAATGTAATGCTGGAATAATGGGAGACTATATGGATGAAAGATCTAAAATTTACACTAAATTATAATTTAATTGATGATGCATCATTGGTATTTAACACCAGATAAGTTGTCAAGAATGTTTAAGGGATTTGACTTCCGGGTGGCAAGGCTCCATCGAAGATGGTCATTTCTGATTGTCAGCCCCGTTGCTCCATTTAAATCGCGAAAATAGTGACAATCAGCTGTTTCGTGGTTTGGGAACCCCCCGCTCGGGAGAAGAGGGGGGGTGAGCATTCAGGTAGAGGTAGAGCTCCCCTAGACCCCCAGAATTATCACTCTGGGGGTCGAAGGGTGAGAGCTCCCTCAGAGCCTAAATTAGCTCCGGACTCAGGGACTCCTCTGTTTCAAGGTTTTGAAACACAGCAGGATGCTGCAACCATCCCTGCTCCCAATATTGTACTTTGGATTACTTGGACGCAGGCAGAGCTGAGCAGGAGAATATTGAAATAGCAAGTATATGATCTTTAACTCTGGTTTAACTTAAAAGAAGGGGAGGAAGATGGTGCTGGAATAAATCTTTAAAGAAAGTGGGAAGAACAAAGAATAAGGAAAATAAAATAAAAGAAGAAGGAAGATATATTGTAAAGTGGATTTTTAAAGTTGTAAAAGACTGTTAAAAACATTTCAAGTTGGCTTAAAAGTGATTTAAAAGACTTGGATATCTAACACTGAAGCAACAAAGTTGCAATTTGGGCGGAAAAGTGAAAGTGAGAAACGAAAGTTAATTGGGTGTTAAAATGGTTTCTAAACCACCTAGATTCCCTGCTTCTAAAAGTGCGGGGGCTTCACCAGTTCAACAATCTGGACTTCAAACATTGATGCCACCCCCCGCAGCACCTACACCCACATTAACACTACAAGATTTAAAAGATGCTTTAAAACTTCAATCTGAGCAAATATCTGAGCAAATGGCAGAGCTTATTAATGAGAAAAATAAGGAAATATGAGAGGATATTTTGCTGGCATTTCAGGGACTGAAAGTTTGTATTGAGAGTCTGGATGAACGTGTGGAAGAAGTTAATCAAAATAATTTGATATTGGAAGCTAAAATCAGTGAAGCTGAGAATAAAATGGATAAAATTGATTATGAGGTGGTGATGATACAATATACGGACATGGAGTTTGCCTTGAGGATCAGAGGTCTGAAAGAAAATCCACAAGAAAACTTGAAAGAGATATTGGCAAAAGCTGTGGTGCCTATTTTGGGTTGGCGAGCTGAAGATTTTATATTGGAAATAGACAAAATATTTTGTGTCAATTTCTGGATTGCTAGGCAAAGAAAACTACCAAGGGATGTGGTTGTTTACTTCTCAAAGAGGAAGATCAGAAATGCAATCATACAAGCCTTTTATAACAACAGATTTAAAGTGGCTGATCAAGAGGTTTTAATTTTGAAAGAAATACCACCAAGAATTTTAAGAAATAGGAAAGAATTTGTTTTTCTGGCAGATGAATTAAAAAAACAACAGATTCAGTTTAGATGGGAGATACCAACTGGGATAGTAGTGAATTATGTTGGTACAAGATATCGTCTTAATACAGTTCTGAAGGGACGAGATTTTTATTGTAACATATTGAAGGCAGACTCACCAACATCCCCAGAAATTAAAAGAAAGAAAAAGAAGCGTGACAGACACAATTGGAAGATACACAGCGAGATGAAGAAATTATCTTGCTGATTTCAAAAGAAGCACAGCAAACTTTGGAAATTACGCAGCCCTTGGCTCCATTAGAAGAATCAAGGGCTCAAAGAGTGACACGGGCTGCAACCAGACGAAAGGAACAACAACAATAGAAACAATATACTACAATTACAACTCAAGAATCTACTTATACTGAAGCAGTGGGAGGAGCGAGACCAAAGAAGCAGATGCTTGTGGATCTTCAAGATACGCTCCGAAAGCTTCAAGTCGCAAAAAATGGCGACAAAGTTTCTAACATGGAATGTTAATGGTTTAAATTCACCGCAAAAGAGAAAGAAAATATTTCAGTACTTGAAACAATTTAAAAATGATGTCATATGCTTGCAGGAAATGCATATCCATGTATCTGATCAAAAATATTTGATAAACTCTAGATTGGGTAAGCAGTTTATTTGCATCTGCTCCAGAAAAGAAAAATGGTGTAGTTATTTATGTGAAGAAGAATTTAACAGCTAACTTAATTGAAGCAGATAAACAAGAATGTATAAGGGATTTCAAATTAATATTGGATATATAAATGTAAAGAAGGGACCTTTTATCACTTATGGTGGACATGTGATAATGCAAATAAATATTGGAGTAGGATTCACATCTTAATACAGAAGATTCTCAAAGTGAATATAAAGATAAAACCAGAAACTTTTCTTTTGGGTTTAATGGAAAAAGACTTGGAAATTTTTTTGGTACTTTGATGTTTATATATGTTGACAGCAGCAAGATTACTTTACACACAAAAATGGAAAGACACTTCCTACAATGGATGAATGGTTTCAAAAGCTGATGGAGTTAGCAGAAATGGCCAAATTGACTGCAATTGACTTTTGTTTCTACATGGAAACCACTTCTGGACTTTTTGCTTGAAGTGGAAAAAAATGGCATCTGAGGATTAATCCAGTTATGTCCTGTCCTAGAGTTTGGGTGGAGTATGTAGGTTTTAGGTTTCTTTGTCTTCCTAAGCTTCTAGCTGGAGGGCTCCAACCTTCCTGAATGCATTTCTACAGAGCTGGTTTCTGCTTGGGTGAGGGAGACTTGGGGCTATTAAGAAAAACTAGGCATGCTTTTCTGCCTCTTTAAGATCCTTTGAGTAAATATAATATTCTGCCCTTTTAATATTTCCTTTTCTGGGGTGTGTGTGACTTCCCATAGTTTGTTGTTATAGAATTGGCTAGTTTATATTATTATGTAAAAATAAAAAATGAGTTTTGACGTTTGACGTTATTCTACTACAGCAAAGGGAGTTGGAAATCAACGCCTTTTCTTTCTTTTTTCCCATTGTCCCATACTTTTCCCCTCCCTTTTTCCTCCCCTATTTTCTTCCTATTTTTTGTATTTTTATATAACAACAACAACAACTGCAAGAGAAAGATGGATTGACTACAAAAAGGCATTCAATTCTCTGTTACGTGACTGGATAATTAAGTGCCTAGAAATAACAGGAGTCAGTAGAAACATTAGAAACTTTGCACAAAGATTGATGGCACAGTGGAAAACACAGCTGCAGCTCAATGGTGAGAGACTGGGAGAGATTTATATCAAGAGAGGAATATTTCAAGGAGATTTGCTATCATCACTACTATTTGTTATTGCAATGTTTCCTCTGTCAACAATACTGAATAACTCTGGCTATCATACATTAAAAACATCTGCCAGACTATCCCATCTCCTTTACATGGACAATTGGAAGCTGTATGGAAGAACACTATCTGACATAGAATCGCTGTTCAACACTATCCATAGATATGGCCAAGATATTGCAAGTGTCAGAATCCATTTATATCACATTCATAAATGTATGTTTAAAACATTATCCCCCCATACAGATTCTGCCATCTCCCGAGGTGGGAGGAGCATATGTGGATTCAGCCTGCCTTAGATTATTTCAAAGACCAAGGAAACCTTTTGAACTAGGGGGATCAAAAGGGAGGGGGAGAGGAAGAAGGCAATAACCATAAAGATTCGAAGTTCCTTTTTCCCCCCTCACGAAAGGGTTGACACGAAGTAGAAGGATGGGGGCTGACCAAATGGGGTTGAGGGAAGGGGGGTTGAACTGGGTACCCTTTATAAAATTTCAATTTGTAAAACAATACTAAGTCCTGTCTTGTATTCCCACAACCAAGCATGTCCTAGTAAAGATTCCTTTTGGACTAGAACTGACTCCAAGAGTTTTTGTCTTCCTAAGACATGGTTTGGGGTGGGTCCTGACAGTAGACAGGACTTGCACTGGAAGTCAACCTGGAAGGGAGAACCCTTACCGGGGGGACTTTGCAACAAATACAATGTCTGGCGACGAAGCAAGAGAGGGAAGCCCCCTGAATGGAATCCCAGAGATGATGGGAAGCTGAAGCAGCATATTTCCCCAGGGAAGAAGCGGTGGAGCAGCACAACCGAATACCCCGGTGGTCGATGGGCGTTGGAAGGAAAAGTGAGTGGGAAAAGGCTTCAGGAGAAGTGACCCTGAGGCAGAGCGACCACCAACCGGAATGGAGGCAAGAGGTGGAGAGCTCCCTGCACGCCAGTGAGGAGGAGCGGATCCTGGAAAAAGCCATTGATCTGATAAAAGCAACCCTGAGCTAACTAAGGGAGGAGAGGGCTGAAAACCGCAACCGAGGCAGCACCTGGGGCCGCAACTGGAAAGGTAACAGAGGGGATCCAGCACCTGACTCCTGTCCAACGGAACAGGAGTCGCTGCCTCAGCAGTACCCCCCCAGAATCCCAGACGGGGAGCAAGATGAGGAGAAAGACCGTCCGTGGCGCAGACAACGCTCCAGTCAAAGACTCCTGCCCCTGGAAACAAAATTCAAGGGGGAGCCATAATGATTGGGGTTTTTCTTAACCCAAGTCCTTAGCTATATGGAAGAATATGGACGGGACATCCCCAGTGACAAAACCCGCATCCGAATTGTGCAATCCGCCCTGGATGGACTGGCTGCAGACTGGGTGGTGGACCTACATGACTCCAATGCCCCAGAACTCAATGATTTCAACCGGTTCATGACATCCTTGAGGCAGCATTTCGAAGATCCCTTGGCTGATCGTAAAGCCCGGGAGAGAATCAAAACACTCAGGCAGGGCAGACGGCCGGTGGCTGAATACACCCAAGAATTCCGAGCCATTGCCAGCAAGCTGAACTGGCCAGAAGACATCCTCCTTAGCCATTTCAAAGACGGGCTAAACTATGACCTGTATGATGCTTGCCTGCCTCGAGGAGACCCACACCATCTCGATGACTGGTATGTCCTGGCAGAGGAGGGGGAGATAGATCTACTGAAGAGACACCATCGGGGGAAACCATGGGGCCGCCTGCCAACCGAGCCAACACACGAGAGGGAGAACCCATCGCCCACAGCTAAAAAATCAACAGGCTGTTTCAAATGCAGGAGAGAGGTTCACCGTGCCACAGACTGCCGCTCAAAAACCCCCAGCATAAAACAGAGTCATCACCCCCCAAGAAACTAGGGAAACCCCAAAGCAACCAAAAAGAATCTTCCATGAAGGGGACAGAGGCTGTAGAGTCCACAATTGCTGCCAGGAACTGGGATTGGACTCCGGCCTACACCGCAGGGACAATGGACACCTTGGAAAACAGCTCAGAGGGAGAACCATTGGTAAGTGGACCCCTTCCACCTATACTTAAGACAGTGACTATATTAGCTTCCTCTATGCTTAAAGCCTTCGAAATAAAAGCTCTGATAGACTCTGGCTGCATCCGCTGCCTCATCAGCCCAACGCTGGTGGAGAGATTGAGCATCCCAGTGAGGAGGCTAAAACAACCAATCTCCTTTAGTCAATTAGATGGATCAATAGCAGGGGGGGCAGCTACCCTAGCCACTTTACTGATCCACCTGTTCCTGGGGTCTCATGAGGAAGACATAACGTCTATATTGGCCCCAGGCATGGAATGATCAATGATTTTAGGACTGGAATGGCTGAAGAAATGGAACCCCGAGATAAACTGGAGGACAGCAGAACTCAACTTCCCAAAAGGAGAGCAGGAAAACATAACCCCCCAAAGCACCCCCTCAACCCGAAGGGAGGAGACAGCAGCAGTGGGGAAAGAGAAGGGGTTACCAGAGATACCGGAGGAATACAGGGAACTTGCTGAGGTTTTCAGTGTGGAGTGGGCAGATGAGCTTCCCTCCCACCACCCCACAGACTGCGCCATAGAATTCAAACCTGGGGCAAAACTCCCAAAACCCAGGATTTATGCCATGAGCCCAAGGGAAATGGCAGAAATGGAAAGATTCATAAAGAAAAACTTAGAAAGAGGGTTCATCGAGCCTGCGAAACCCAAAGTGGCCACCCCAGTCCTGTTCAGGGAGAAGAAAGATGGTTCTTTTCTCTTGTGTGTTGATTATCGAAATCTGAACACAATTAGCGAATATAATCTGTACCCTCTACCCCTAATGAAGGATATGCTATCCCACCTATCGAAAGGAAGAATTTTTACTAAACTAGACCTGAGGGTAGCATATTACCACATTAGGATTAAGGAAGGAGATGAATGGAAGACTGCATTCAACTGCCCAATGGGGTGCTACCAATTCAAAGTATTGCCATTTGGACTGCAAGGGGCCCCCGCAGTCTTTATGCAATTAATTAATGATGTACTAAGAGAGCACCTATATAAGGGGGTCCTGGTTTACCTGATGACATTCTTATCTTCACGGAGACCAAAGAGGAACATATCAAACTAATTAGAGCAGTCCTGAAAAAGTTGTGAGCTGCCCACTTATATGCTAAATTATCAAAGTGTGAATTCCATCAGGAAAAACTCGACTACCTGGGATATCGCATATCTCCAGAGGGCATCGAAATAGACCCTGAGAAGGTCAGGGTAGTATTAGAGTGGGCACCCCCCCCCGCACATGGAAACAATTGCAAAGTATCCTGGGGTTTGCAAATTTCTACCACCAATTCATCTCCGCATTTGGCCAAATAGCCATGCCCCTGACAAACTTGTTAAAAACGAAGGGGGGACCCCCTGTGAAATCCAGGCAGCCTCTAAAATGGACAATGAAATGTCAAGCAGCATTTGAGAGGCTAAAGATCCTTTTTTCTGCTGAACCTGTACATTCGTGGCTTCGGGGTGGGGTATCATCAGTACGCTGATGATACCCAACTTTTTCTTTCCACCCCGAACCAACCCAGTGATGCCCTCGCCGTGATGTCCCGGTGCCTGGAGGCGGTTCAGGTCTGGATGGGGAGAAACAGGCTTCGTCTCAATCCCGCTAAGACTGAGTGGCTGTGCATATCGGCGTCTCGGGCTAACCAGGTTATTCCACCTCTAACGATGGGGGGTGAGGTGTTACCCCCCGTTGATAGGGCTCGCAACTTGGGCGTCCTCCTGGATTCACGACTCAATTTTGAAGATCACATAGGAGCCGTGACCAGGGGGGCTTTTGCACAGGTTCGCCTGGTGCGGCAATTGCGTCCCTATCTGGACCGAGACGCCCTACGCACAGTTACTCATGCGCTTGTGACCTCCCGTTTGGACTACTGTAACGCTCTCTACATGGGGCTGCCCTTGAAGACCACTCGGAGGCTTCAACTGGTGCAGAATGCGGCCGCGCGAGTTGTAATGGGGGTCTCCCGATACTCCCATGTAACACCTCTACTCCGCGAGCTGCATTGGCTTCCGGTTGCCCTCCGGGTGAAATTCAAGGTGCTGGTTATCACCTATAAAGCCCTACATGGCCTGGGTCCGGGGTATTTGAGGGAACACCTGCTGCCAGCATCAAATGCCCTTCGCCCAGTGCGCTCCCACAGGGAGGGTCTGCTCAGGGTCCCACCGGTAAGAGATTGCCGGCGGGTGACACCCAGGGATAGGGCCTTCTCAGTGGGGGCGCCTGCCCTCTGGAACCAGCTGCCAGTGGAGCTGAGGACTGCCCCCGACCTCCGATCATTCCGCCGGGGCCTGAAGACCTGGCTCTTTGAGCTCTCGGGCCCAGGCTGAGGAGAAATTTATTTTAATTGGGGTTTTTAATTGTACAGGGTTGGTTTAATCTTTTTTAAATTGGTTTTTTAACTTTTGTATGGTTGATTTTTAACTCCCTGTAAACCGCCCTGAGTCCTCAGAGAAAGGGCGGTATATAAATGCAAATAATAATAATAATAATAATAATAATAATAATAATAATAATAATAATAATAATAATAATAATAATAATAATAATAATAAAAAACACCCAGATCCCAACAAACCTTTTGTAATACAGGCAGATGCAAGCGATGTAGCAGTCGGGGCTGTATTATTACAGGAAAATGATGAGGGGACGTTGCAACCTTGCACATATACATCCAGAAAACTCACAGAAACAGAACAACGGTGGCTAATATGGGAGAAGGAAGCGTTCTCATTAAGGTGGTCGTTATTAACATGGCGACAATTTTTGGAACGGAATAAAATACCTTTCCAGGTCTGGACAGACCACAAAAACTTAAAAGCACTAAAGACGCCCAGGAAACCCACTCCTAAGCAAGCCCGCTGGTCCCAACACTTTCACTGATTCAATTTCACTCTCAAACACTTGCCGGGGGTGGGGGAAGAACTTCCTGGCAGACACATTATCTTGCATGCCCCAATATAACAGCACACAAGTAACTGATTTTAAACCACTTGTACCAGAACAACAACTGGCAGCACCAGTTACCACCAGGGCAGAAGTAAAAATGAAGCCGGACGTAAATAGCCAAACCAGAATAGAATTCCGAAAGTCCTTGGAAAGCGACGAATGGTTCCAGAAAAATAGACATGTGTGCACAATTCAAGATGGGTTACCTTGGGTGGGTGAGAAGTTATACATACCTACCACCCAGAGGATCAATTTCATGCAACTGTGCCATGATACAAAATCAGCAGGACATTTTGGATTTGTAAAAACATTACACTTAACTAAAAGGCAATTTTGGTGGCCATCTATGAAAAAAGACATAGAAAGCTATGTGAGCAGTTGTCAAATTTGCGCAATGGCTAAGAGGTTGCAAGGGAAATCGCCAGGACTGTTACAACCAGTGGCGAATCCCTCAGCCCCATGGAAAGAAATAGTCATGGACTTTATCGTAGAACTACCAGAAGGCAACAGAAACACCATTGTCTGGACTGTCACAGATCTGTTCTCTAAGCAAGTTCATTTCATACCTTGCCAAAAAAATTCCAACTGTAAAAGCATTAGCAAAACTTTTCATACAGCATATTTACAGATTGCACGGGGCACCACTATGCATCATATCTGACAGAGGGGTGCAATTTACCTTGGCATTTTGGAGGGAATTCTTATCCTTGTTAGGAACTACCCAAGGATTGACATCTAGTCATCCTCCTCAAGGTAACGGGCAATGTGAGAGATCTAACTCAGTACTTGAGCAATATTTAAGATGTTATGTACATTTTCAGCAGAACAATTGGACAGACCTGCTGCCTTTCGCAGAAGTGGCATATAATAATGCATTCCACTCTAGCACAGGTTACATTCCTTTTCAAGTAGCTACAGGCCAAAGCTTCAACCCCATACCTGAATTAACCCCAAAAGAACCGGTAATTCCAGAAGTAAAGGAATGGATTGCTCAATTACAATACACCTGACCTATTGTCAGAAAAGCGTTAACAGATGCTAGACTAGCATACAAAACACAGGCAGACAGGAAAAGAGCCGATCCCACACCGTTCAAAGTGGGAGAGATGGTATATCTGTCCACAAAATACCTTAAATCACTCCAACCCTGCAAAAAAGTAGGACCAAAATATATTGGACCTTTTCCAATTAAAAGAATCATAAACCCAGTAACAGTTGAATTAGGACTACCTAAAAATCTTAGACAAATACACCCAATCTTTCACTGCAGCCTAATAAAGAGAGAACAATAATCTCCCCTACGAACAAAAATCCAACCACCACCACCTCCCATCATGGTGGAAGAGGAACAACATTTTGAGATGAAAGAAATTTTGGATTCCAGGAAACATCATGGAACGACCCAATATTTAGTGGCTTGGAAACACCTCCCCTCCTCAGAAAACGAATGGGTCAGCAAACGCCATGTTAAAGCACCAAAGCTGCTTAAGAGATTTCATACAGAATATCCAAACAAACCGAGTTAACATTTATATATGTTTTTTCTTTTTTCTTTTTCTTTTTCTTTTTCTTTTTCTTTTTCTTTTTCTTTTTCTTTTTCTTTTTCTTTTTCTCTTTCTTTTTCTCTTTCTTTTTCTCTTTCTTTCTTTCTTTCTTTCTTTCTTTCTTTCTTTCTTTCTTTCTTTCTTTCTTTCTTTCTTTCTTTCTTTCTTTCTTTCTTTCCCTACAGATGGACATATCTTTCTTTTAAGGAGAGCAGGATGTCAGAATCCATTTATATCACATTCATAAATGTATGTTTAAAACATTATTCCCCCCCATACAGATTCTGCCATCTCCCAAGGAGGGAGGAGCATATGTGGATTCAGCCTGCCTTAGATTATTTCAAAGACAAGGAAACCTTTTGAAATAGGGGAATCAAAAGGGAGGGGAGAGGAAGAAGGCAATAACCATAAAGATTCGAAGTTCCTTTTTTTCCCATGAAAGGGTTGACATGAAGTGGAAGGATGGGGGCTGACCAAATGGGGTTGAGGGAAGGGGGGTTGAACTGGGTACCCTTTATAAAATTTCAATTTGTAAAACAATACTAAGTCCTGTCTTGTATTCCCACAACCAAGCATGTCCTAGTAAAGTTTCCTTTTGGACTAGAACTGACTCCAAGAGTTTTTGTCTTCCTAAGACGTGGTTTGGGGTGGTCCTGACAGCAAGGGAGTTTGGATTGGACAAATGTGCCACACTCATATCAAACAAAGGGAAATAGTGAAAACTGAAGAAATCAAGATGCCCCACGAAAAGAACATTAAGAGTCTGGAAGAGGATGATTACTGCAAATACCTGGGTATCCTTCAAGCTGACAACATCAAGCACACTGAAGTCAAGAAAAAGGTGAATACATCAAGAGAATGAGGAAGATCTTAAAAGTCCAAACTCAGTGGAGGAAATACCATCAAGGCAATCAACATCTGGTAGCTGGAATACCGGACTAGACTCAAACAGAACTAAAAGCAATAGATAGGAAGGCCAGAAAAATAATGACAATGAATCATGCCCTTCATCCATGCGGCAACATTGACAGACTCTACCTACCAAGGCAAACTGGTGGGTGTGGATTGTTGCAAGTATATCAGATGATTGAAGAAGAAAAATGGGCTTTGGAAGAATGTCTGAAGGACAATGAAGAAGATGCACTGAAGTTAGTATGCTAGAAAGGCTTATTGATTACTGGAGAGACCAAACTGGCCTACAAGATGCAGAACAGAATGGAGGTATGGGAAGACAAAGCACTACATGGCCAGTACATTAAAAAAATAGGGAAAGCAGATAATTACAATACCTGGCAATGGCTAAGAGCAGGAAATTTGAAGAAACAGACTGATGGACTAATTCTGACTGCACAAGAACAAGCCTTAAAGACAAATGTATACAGAGAAGACAGAAACAGACAGTAAGTGCCGCCTATGCAAAGAAGCTAAAGAGACAGTAGACCACCTGGTAAGCTGCTGCAAGCAGCAGCATGACATAGCAGCAATAATGGTGCATTAGAATATCTGCAAGAAATATCAGTTTGTGGGACCATAAAATAAAGTAATAGAAAATGAAGAAGTTAAATTGCTCCAGGACTTTAGGATGCAAACAGATCAGCACCTGCCACATAACACCCCAGACTTAACAATTGTTGATAAGAAATACAAAAAAGTCTGGATAGTGGACAGGGCAGTGCCTGGAGATGACAGAATTGAAGAGAAAGAACTGGAGAAAAATGTCAGGACCCCAAAGAAATCTATTTTAAACCTATCCCTATTTTCCCCTTTCTTCAGCCTTTCTTTGTGACCAGCCATTCTGTTTAGGAGTGGGGAGCTTTTGGGACTGCTTCGCACTGTCTGCATCTCATCTCATCTTTATTTATTGATTAGCCCTTGGGCCATATCAAATTGCCAAGTTCCAAAAACAAAATATCACTAAAACTTGACAAAAACAATTCAAATGAAACTGGATAAAATACAATTTAAAATGAAACTGAAACAAAATACAATTGAAGTAAAATCAGGATAGAATACAATGATTTAAGATACAGGTTAAATATGCTTAAAATTATATTACAATATCACCCCTGCGTCTACCCCAAACAGTCTTAAAACTACTTTTAAAATCACATTTTTAAATGAAGTTATCTTTCCCACAATCTACCACACTCTGCTGCACCAACCTTGTTCTTATTTCCATCAACTTTACAGCATATTTGGCAATCCATTTCACCAACTGCAAATTAGAGCCTAACAAACAATGATGCAAGAAGCACTCTTTAGACACAGGGGTACTAGTATAAAAGATCCTGCCCAACTGATGTTCCCTCAAATCTGAATACAGGGGGCAATCAAAAATTACATGGGACATTGTTTCAACTTCCCCCGTCCCACATAAACAGACTCTTTCACTTACAGGAATCCCCCTAAATCTGCCCCAAAGCATGTTTGATTGAAGTTGGTCCAATCTCAATTTAGTAAAAAATCTCCTTATGATTTGAGATAAAGGCAAAGTTAAATATTTTTCTATTTTAAAAATTTGTTTATTAGCCAATAGCCAGGGGCAAACTTTTGCTACTGTCACCTGTGCGATGTCCGATTGTGCACTTATGTACTTAAATCTCTGTGTGATCCAAGATCGAATCTGCCTATGATCATACAGCTGCCAGTTTAATGGAATACCAAAGCTAGATACCCACTTCAAAACTCTTGATAAGCAATTATTTTTGTTACTTGAAACAATCTGATCCATTAGCGCTAGCTTAGGTAACCTCCCTTCCTCCATCTTGGATATTCTTAGTCAATAATAAATGGTCTTCAGCATGGCCCTAGTGCTGATTGCATGGACTCCCGTTTCTGCCCTAACTATGCATGCTGGGGTTCCAGGGGACACTGCCAAAATTCTCCTCAGGAACTTATTTTGAGGAATTTCCTGCCCAGGCAGCTTAACTGATCCCCATATTTCTGCCCCATAGGTAAGTATTGGTAAAATTTTCGCTTGAAAGACCTTTAACACTGGGGTTAATGAAGATGGAGTTTTCTCTAAAATAAGTTTGTTTAATTGGGCCATCCGAGCCACGGCCTTCTGAGCTCTGACTTTTACATGCTTATTCCATTTACCATTTGTCTGGAATACTAGCCCTAAATAGGTACATGACTGAACTTGTTCTATTCTTCTGCCATTTAAAACCCATCTCCTCATCTTTTGTTGCCTGCTAAATATCATTACCTTTGATTTTTCTATGTTAATTGTCAAACTTTTTTTATACAATATGCTGCCAACCTTCCTAGTGACCTTCGTAGCCCCACCTGTGAGGCCGACAGCAAAATTATATCATCGGCATATAACAAGCAATTTACCTGTCTTGTTCCTATACTAGGCCCATGAAGTGATAAGTCTTCCAGACATTTTGGAAAATCATTTAAATATAAATTGAAAAGTGTTGGGGCTAAAATGCAACCTTGTCTTACGCCCTTCTTAATTGGAATTGCATTTGTTACCGATCCTGTTTTGTTCACTCGAACTCTTACCTGGGTTTCCATGTATAACAATCTAATTAAATAGACTTCCGGTGGCGACGCGACGCCGAAGACAGCCGTTTTTGGGCTGCCCGCTCCGCAGCTGTGTTTTTCCATCGTAAACAGTGCCGATCAGCTGTTTAGATGGCTTTGAAGCCCCCTCCTCGGGAGAAGAGGAGGGGGTGAGGCCCCAGGTAGGGGTTGAGCTCTCCGGGGCCGCCTGAGCTGAGAGTTTGGGCGGCTGAAGGATTGAGCCCCCCCGAAGCCTGGGTTGCTCTGAGCTGCGCAGCGCCCCTGCTCCGGGATTTATGGAGCAGAGCCAGGCGTTAGCAACCACCCCTGCCAAAAGGAAATACTTTTGATTATCAAGATGCAGGCAGAGCGGTACAGGAGGTCAAGGTGATGTGGACTCTTATCTTTACTCTCTAGCTCAATGGATTTTATAGCTTTAAAGTGAAAGTGCGCAATAAGTGAAAGTGGGGGAAGATGGTGGCTAAAACTTCTAAAGCTCTTCGGAGTGCGGGGTCTTCCCTGGTGCAACAGACCTCATTGCAAGCTTTGCTTCCTCCTGCACCTCCTCCGGCATTGACGCTTAAGGATTTACAAGATGCTCTTGGAAAGCATTCACAATTGATGTCTGACATGATGGATGAAAAGCTGAAAAAGTTGGAGGAGAAACTGGAGAAGAAGATGGAAGAGAAGTTTAGAGCAATGAGGGTGGACATGTTGTCTATGATTGAATCTGTAGCTGAATGTGTGCAACAGCTGGATGAAAAAGTGAAGGATCTCAGTCAAAAGAACTCTATATTAGCAGCAAAGGTATCAGAAAATGAAAATATAAGGGATAAAATGGACGGAGAATTGAGCCTTGCTCAGTATCATCAGATGCAGTATGCTATTAGAATCAGGGGTTTAAAGGAGAACTGTAAAGAAGATTTAAAGCAGCTGATTTCTGAGGCTCTGGAAGGGGTATTGGGCCAGCCAGCATCTGAAATTGAGGGAAATATGGACAAAATTTTTCGTGTAAATTCATGGATTGCAAGACAAAGGAAGTTACCCAGAGATGTGGTGGTCTATTTTACAAAGAGAGTAATTAGAGATGAAGTTATTCAAGCTGCCTATGATACTAAACTGGTAGTGGCTGAGCAAGAAGTCTTGGTTTTAAAAGAGATTCCTCCGAAGATTTTAAGGAGAAGGAAAGATTTTGCATTTTTAGTACAGGAACTTAAGAAATGTGATATTAAGTTTAGATGGGAGATTCCAGTTGGACTGGTGGTGACGCATGAAGGTAAAAGACATCGTCTGGTTACTGTGGCCCAGGCACGTGATTTTTATAGTAATGTGTTAAAAGCAACCCCCCTATCATTTTTGGAAGCTGTTAAGGGATACGGCGAGGGAAAGCTTCAAGATGTTGCAGACAGACAGATAGAGGACAATGGTGTTGGAGGGGATCAAGATACAGTTTCATTGGATGTTGCAGGAGGCCAGAGGAAGACGCGTGCCGCCTTAAGAAGAGTGAGACGAGAGCAAGAGCAAGACCAGCAGATAGTTATGGAATCTCCAAAGTGTATTTACAGTGAAGATGTGGGAGGGGCGCGGTCCAAAGAAGTTTTGGGGGTCATGACAGACGTGCTCCAAAAGTTTTGGGGCATTAAGATTGCTGATTAAAATTTTAAATTAGTATCTTAATGGATTAAATTTATCATAGAGGAGAAAGAAAGTTTTTTTTTAATATTTAACACAATTTAAGATGGATGTTATTTGCTTGTTAGAAAAGTATATTAGGGTTATGGACTAAAAGTGTGTGTTGAACACATTTGGTGTGATACATGTAAGAATTATTTTTGATTATGGTTTAGTTTGGTTGGAGATTATTAAGGTTAATAGATAGGCACTTTTGGCGCGTAACTGAGAATTTGTTTATTTTTTTTCTTTGAAATTAATATGAATAAGGACTGGGATTAAGAAAATCTATTCTGAGTAAAGCTCTTTTTTGTTTTTCTCTTTTTCTTTTTTACTTTATTTGTAATATTAATATTGTTTGTATTCATTTTACATGAGCTAGAGGGAGATAGAACTAATAGTTTATTGCTGATAACATAGGGGTGCTTATGTTTGTTTTTTGATTTTATACCCTGTATTTAGCTCTGGGAAGTCGGGGGGGGAGGAGGGAATGGGGGGAAGGGATAGGGAGGGTTGGGTGGGGGTGGGGGAGGGGGGGATTAAAGTTAAAATGTATTGTAAAACTTTTTAAATAAAAAAAGAAAATCTATTCTGAGTAAAGCTCTTTTTCTGTTTTCCTCTTTTTCTTTTTTACTTTATTTGTAATATTAATATTGTTTGTATTCATTTTACATGAGCTAGAGGGAGATAGAATTAATAGTTTATTGCTGATAACATAGGGGTGCTTATGTTTGTTTTTTTGATTTTATACCCTGTATTTAGCTCTGGGAAGTGGGGGGGGAGGAGGGAATGGGGGAGAGGGATAGGGAGGGTTGGGTGGGGGTGGGGGAGGGGGGATTAAAGCCAAAATGTATTGTAAAACTTTTTAAATAAAAAATAAAAAAATCTAATTAAATATAGCAGTTTCTTTTCTATTCCCATGGCCTCTAATTTATCCCATAGAATTGATCTATCAATTGTATCAAAGGCTGCCTTCAGGTCTATAAATGCCACATACAATGGTTTTTTCCAAAACTTAAACTTTGTTATTAGATGGTCCAACACAAAACAGTTGTCCATTGTAGATCTTCCGCTCCTGAAGCCAGACTGTTCTTCAGCTAGAATGTTTCTCTTTATCCATTCTTCTAATTTATGAACAAATACTTAGCATAAATTTTAGCTGAAATATCAATTAGACTAATTAACTGGAAATTATCCGGATTGTCTCTAGAGCCTTTTTTATGTAATGGAACAATTATTGATGTACACCAATTGGCAGGAATTTGCCCTGTTTTATTAATAAAAGTAAAGAGACCTGCCAGGACAGGCGCCCAGCAGGCTATGTTTTATTTGAATAGCGATGCCGGGAGTGCATCCTGTCCTGGAGCTTTGTTTGTCTTTAGGGAAGAAATTAACTGCCTCACCTCTGTGATTGACACTTTTGCCCACTGGGGTAAGGCTTCATATCCCTGTATCAAGCTCAGAGAGGATATCACTTCATCAGAGCGTTACGCAACTGCTGGAGTGGCCAAATGCCTCTCCCAACTTTCTGCAGTAATATTTGGGTCATTTATTGGTTTTCTATCTTTAATAATTTTTGAGACCCCCAACCAGAAGAGTGTAGGTGAGGCCAGCTTTGCAGCCTGTTCTAAGCCAGCCCATGTCGTCAATATAAGAAGCCTTTTTCCTCTTCAGTAGCTGCTTATATTTCTGCCTCATGATAATATACTTCTTCTGTAATTCCATATTCAGGCTCATTAAGTATCTCCTAAGTGATTTCCTAAGCTGTTTTTTCCCTTCCTTGCAGTCATTATCAAACCATGTTGAGTAACTAGAATCAAACTGACCCATTGACTTAATAGTCATGACATATTTCCACAAAATATACTATAAGCTCTTGTTCACCCATACTATTTGAACATATATGCACTAGGGATTCCATACATGATGAATTCATAAATTCTGTCACTGCTTTCCCATCAACCATCTTCCATGTTAGCCTTCTCTCCTGGGCTATATCCAAGTTGAGGCCTATTTGTTGAATTATTTGGTTCCTTTCCCTTAAATCAGAGGGGAGTGCCAGGGACATCTCAATCGGAAGATGATCACTTTCTGGCCTTGGTGACGTCCAGACCTAAGTAGCCCCTGCCACTAAACTGTGAGAAACACAGAAGTAATCAATAGAGCTACATGCCTTGGGACCAAAAAAGGTTATGGGGTACCTTTTAACCTCTGTGTACTGGCCTACTATTTGAAGGTTACAGTTGTATACCATTGTTAGAAATTTTCCCCCATCTTTATTCTTTTTCTTATCTTGGGAGTCCCATAATTGTTGGTTATATAAATAACCATCTGGAATTGTACCATTTTCAACAAAAGGCTCCAACGAAGGACCCACATGGGCATTAAAGTCTCCTGCCAAAATTAAAGGTGTTTTTATAATTTTTTTACGTATATCTAATATCTTTACTTCTAGTGCCTCCCACAGATCACCCATTGCTGGATTGACATACACATTTATAAATACTATTGACTTCCCTCCATATGCCAAATGGATTGGTTGAAAAAATAAAGGGCCAGCACACGAGCATATCTCGTTTCCCTTCCAACCTAATTCGGCTTTTACCAAAATGCACAACCCTCCTGAAGCTCTTCCCTTTATAGCTACCCTCTTTGCTGGCAGCTGCCAAATATTAAACCCAGGGAGCTCAATTGGGGCCTCATCACCACTAATCCAGGTCTCCTGAAAGGCAATTACATGATACCTGTTAAAAAATTTAATACAATCATCTGTGCACCAACTCCCTCTCCATCCTGCCACATTCCATGAGAGGAAGTGGACTCTTAAAGAAGGTGATTGCTCGCTATTTCCTAGTCAGGCTTCTTGAATAATCTCTTCCACCCGTCCTCCCCCGTTTACGCTCACACACCCATTTAATTGCCTGAGCTCCATAGAAGACTGTTTAGGCATCATTTCGTTGCCTGTTGCTTTTAGGCTTGCAGATCCATAAGTTCTGTTAATTTGTGCCTCCACAATAAATGATTTTACTTGAGGCTCCACACTTACGTCATTTCTTGGTATCATTTTTGCCACTGAGGAGGACTGGGAGATTCCTTCCTGGGTACCTTCCATCTCCGGTGTTCGTCCCACAGCACTTTGCACTGTCAGGTCAGCTGTCTCTGGCACTTTATGCTGTATAGACGCAGGTATCTGGCTTCCCAAACTTATAGGCTGCTGACTCCAGAATTGCGTCATGACTTAATGGGGACAGAACTATCGGCACCAAAGGGGTGGCAGAGGAAATGGTCTGCTTCAGCAGCTTCCTTGTCTCTTTAAGTTTTTTAAGTACTTCTTGCTGCTCCGTTAATGAAAGTAAAGAAAAAGTTTCTAAGCAGGCAGAATCAAATATCTCATCTTGCATTAAGCCAATTGAAGGAAATTTCACAATAGCTGGAACCAAAGTCTCAGCCAATGTTTCCTTTGTGATGCTAGATCTCCTCCCTATTTCAGTTAACTTACTTGCCCTATTTCATTTACTTTTCAAGTCAGCTGTCCCATGCGCTGCACCCCTCTCCCTAGGAGCTCTCTGGATCAACGGGCTGACTTCACTACTAGAAAAAACTCGGGTTGGTAAAATTTGGTAAAAAGCCAAGAATCCTCTCATTCGCATGAGCAGACTTGGAAAGAGCTGTTGTTTGAACGTAAGAAGAATTCTGGAATAATTATCACATTGTGGAAGATATTCATATGCTACCAGATCTATTGCCCCCTTGTCACTCCGAGTAAGCTGTGACCAAGAGGTCACTATCCATCTTTTTGAAGTCCATCTACCCTCATTTGTTTCAGAATTATATATGTTCAATACAATCTGCTCCTTCAGAAATCGCTTGCTTCCCCCCACGCACATGTGACATGGGATTTCAGGCCCATCCAGCTCACCATCTTTTTTCCCGCCATTACAGCCAATATGCTGTCTACTTACTCCTTCCCTCATTCGCACCATTGATGATATCTGACCAGGTCGTTCTGTCTGGCAACCAGTCGAAATTTCCTGCAGCTTTTCCATCTGTACCGCAGCAACAAGATTGATCACAGAGTCCAACTTTAAATGCACCTCTGCAAACCAGGCTCAAGGTTGACTCAGCCTTCCATCCTTCCGAGGTAGGTAAAATGAGGACCCAGATTGTTGGGGGCAGTTAAGCTGACTTTGTAATAATGCCACTTGGGGTGTGTGTGAAAGCCCTAATAAGCAGGCATATACATAGAATGAAGGCTACTGCTAAGCTTGTAAGCCGCCCTGAGTCTTCGGAGAAGGGCGGGATATAAATGGAATAAAAATAAAAATAAAATAAAATAAACTGGTCAAAAATGGCCCAGACTGTCTGAGAAGTGAGCATGCTGTGCCGGCTGATGAAATCCTTTATGCTGTCACTTAGCTGGTTTTCAAGCCCTAAAGCTGATCCACTGTGATTGTCAAACTCCAACTCTAGTCCCTTATCCTGGCTTGGAGCTGACTCACTAAAACTGCTGAGTCATTTATTTATTTATTTTCGACTTATATACTGCCCTATTCCCGTAAGACGCAGGGCAGTTTACAGGGCAATTAAAATCGTACCATACAAAAGTTAAAAAAAAATTAGAACAATTAATTAAATTTAAAGCCCAAAGTTTAAAAATTAAATCATTTAAAACCCAATTAAAACCCCTCAGTCTAGGCCCGACAGCTCAAAGAGCCAAGTTTTCAGGTCCCGGCGGAATGAGCGGAGGTCGGAGGCAGTCCTAAGTTCCATCAGAAATTGGTTCCAAAGGGCAGGTGCACCCACAGAGAAGGCCCTCTCTCTGGGGGTCACCTGCCAGCAATCCTTCACCGGCGGTACCCTAAGAAGGCCCTCCCTGTGGGAGCGCACCGGACGATGGGAAGTGAATGCTGGCAACAGATGCTCCCTCAGATAATCTGGACCCAAGCCATTTAGGGCTTTATAGGTCATCACCAGCACCTTGAATCTCACTCGGAGGGCAACCGGAAGCCAATGCAGCTCGCGGAGAAGAAGAGTTACATGGGAGTATCGGGAAACTCCCACCACAACTCGCACGGCTGCATTCTGCACCAGTTGAAGCCTCCGAGTGGTCCTCAAGGGCAGCCCCATGTAGAGAGCATTGCAGTAGTCTAGCTGGGAGGTCACGAGCGCATGGGTGACTGTGCGTAGGGCATCTCGGTTCAGATAGAGCTGCAGCTGGTGCACCAGGCGAACCTGGGCAAAGGGCCCCCTGGTCACGGCTCCTATATGATCTTCAAAGCTGAGCCATGAATCCAGGAGGACGCCCAAGTTGCGAGCCCTATCAACGGGGGGTAACACCTCACCCCCTATCATTAATGATGGAACAAACTGGTTAACCCGAGATGCCGGTATGCACAGCCACTCAGTCTTGGCAGGGTTGAGACGAAGCCTGTTTCTCCCCATCCAGACCCGGACCACCTCCAGGCAATGGGACGTCATGTCGAGGGCATTACTGGGTTGGTTCGGGGTGGAAAGAAAAAGTTGGGTATCATCAGCATACTGATGATATCCCACCCCGAAACCATGAATGAGCTCGCCCAGCACCTTCATATAGATGTTGAACAGGAGGGGAGAGAGGACCGACCCCTGAGGAACTCCACAAACGAGAGACCTCGGGGCGGACCTCTGCCCTCCTGTCAACACCAACTGAGAGCAGCCCAAGAGATAGGAAGAGAACCACTGTAAAACAGTGCCTCCCACTCCCAACCCCCTGAGACGCCGCAGTAGGATACCATGGTCAATGGTATCAAAAGCCGCTGATAGGTCTAACAGGACTAGGACAGAGGAACATCCCCTGTCCCAAGCCCGCCAGAGATCATTCACCACCGTGACCAATGCCGTCTCCATGCTGTACCCGGGCCTGAAGCCCGATTGGTACGGGTCAAGATAATCAGTTTTCTCCAGGAACAGAGGAAGCTGATGCACCACCACACTCTCAACAACCTTCACCAAAAAGCGAAGGTTGGAGACCAGATGATAGTTATTTAAAACAGCCAGGTCCAGGGCAGGCTTCTTGAGGAGGGGTCTCACCACCGCCTCCTTCAAGGCGGTGGGGAAGATACCCTCCTTCAAGGAAGCAGTTATTGCTGCCTGGAACCAGCCTCGTGTCTCCTCCCGGGCTGCATATACCAGCCAGGAGGGGCATGGTCCAATAAACAAGTGGTGGAGCTCAGTCTCCTCATGGTCCTGTCGAACTCAGGATCGAACTCAGTCCGGATAACATGCTCAAGACCGCTCGATTACTCCATGTCAGACTCTGCCCAGTCAGAGTGCAATTACATGGAGGGATTAGTGAGCCTCTTAGCTGGCTTCTCAACTGACTCTCCTCGGCCTGCGCCCGCAGATCCCACTCCAGGGAAGAATCCCCAAACAATGCCAAAGCCTCGCAGCAATCCGGCAGGAGAAAGGGGGAGGATGCACGACCTACTGCAGATGGTATGGGCCACGGGTTGGCAACCTGCGGCTCCGAAGCCGCATGCGGCTCTTTAAGCAGTCTCCTGCGGCTCCCAGCCCTCCTCCGCCATGTGCAGTTTTGAAAAAAAAAGTGGGAGTAAAAAAGTTCAATCAAGCTTGTAAGCCGTCCTGAGTCTTCGGAGAAGGGTGGGATATAAATGGAATAAAAAAAAAATCAATTCAACATGCTCACAAAAAAACCTCCCGAAGTTTGAATTGATTGGTTGAACTTCTCAAGCCGTTTGTGGGACTGCCCACAAACCTCTTTGCTTCTTTAGACTGCAAAGGGTGGCAGCGGAGGAAGCGGAGGAAGAGATGGGAGGACTGGAAAGGTGAGTGGGCCCTTTTTCTACCCGCTGCATGGTTGGGGGCGGCCAGTCTCGGGGTGTCCCGGGCCTGCCCGGCAGGTCTCCCCTTGCTGCCACCTCTGCTGCCACCTCTGCTAGTCTCAGAAGCTTCCCCTGTTGGCCCCTGCCTTTTGGCCATCTCCTTCTCTCAGCTGGCTTGCCCGAACAAAGCAGCAGCTCTGCAAGCTTCCGCTGCCCCATTCTGAATGAAGGGGGTGGCAGAGGCTTGCAGAGCTACTGCTTCATTCGGGCCAGGCAGCTGAGAGAATGGGACGGCAGAGGCTGGATGCCCCGAAAGAAAAGCAGCCGAAGGCAGCAGCTCTGCAAGCCTCCACCGAGAGAATGGGGCGGCGGAGGCTTGCCACCCATTCTCTCGGCGGAGACTTGCAGAACTGCTGCCTTTGGCTGCTTTTCTTTCGGGGCATCCAGCCTCTCTCGCCCCCTTCTCTCAGCTGATATGGGGGCGGCAGATATATATGTGTGTGTGTGTGTGTGTGTGTGTGTGTGTGTAAATTTTTGATTGCTAACAAAGAATTAAAGGGAGACTGATATGCATTTCAAACTTATTTGTTTTCATCAGTCAGCCATACCCTTCTGAGATTCGAACCTGGGCTGATTGCACATTAGGCAGTTGTTTTAACCTCTAAGCCACAAGCTCTATCTCACTTTGTTAGCTGAGAAGCAAGGGAGATATGTGTTAAATGCTTGTTAACTATTTAGATTACCTTGCTAGGCCCCAAACATGGGACAATTCTTTATTTCCTGTTTCAGCCTAACCGAAGGCCATCGACAGGCAGTAGTCACAACAGTGACAGCTCATATTTGTGTAAATCTTATATATATATATATATATATATATATATATATATATATATATATATATATATATATATATATATATATATATATATATATATATATATATATATATATATATATATATATATATATATATATGAAAAAATGTATATTTTTTCCAATTCAGAATATATCAATTCCTTCAATTTCCACTCTTCTCAACCTATACTGAAAATATATTTAATCTATTTGAGCTTTAAACATTCCCTTCAATATTTTTAGTCATCTAGTCCTCTAAAGCTCATTTAAAACATATCTTTTAAGTTTCATTCCTATTTAGATCATTCCAATTTGGAAGAATAAAATAAAATAGCAAAAGAAAAAGGGAAGAAAGAAGAAATTTTTCTTTTTTCTCTGAAAATAATATATTTCAAAATTTTCCCATTATTTAGCCAAATTCAAATAGATGGTTCTTCTTTCCCCTATACTCCAAATTGTTTAGAAATATTAAAATATTTCCCATTTGAATTAAATCATAGTTTTTTGTTTTGTATAGTTCCATCCTCCAATCTCTTTCCTCAAAGTTGCATTTAATCATCTCTGGTATCTTTTCCTGAAAGAATTCTTGAAGTGAAGTTGAATTGAAAATAAGTTGGTTCATACTCTCAGGGTTCTTCTGTATTATCTTGTAGTTTAAAATCATTATCCTTTGGGAGTTTTGCTGCTTAATGTATGATTCCTTCTGTAGAGCAAGTATTTCCATTTTTTGTTCTATATTTTCAGAGATTTCTTGAAGTGAAATTACGTTGAGAATAAGTTGATTCATCCTTTCAAAATTATTCTGCATCTCTATGTAATTTAAAATCATTGTCCTTTGAAAGTATTGTTGCTCATCGCATATTTCTTTTTGTAGCATATTCATTGTTTCAGCCATGTTATTGTTTACACAGGTGCAGTCCAAGAGCTTAAAAGTTCAAAAACAAAGGAAAAGAAAAAGAGATCCTCATCCGCCAGCAGGTGTCAGCATTTACTCATTTATCATGTCTTTCTACTTGTTTTCCTTCCCCGGAAGAACAAATCTTCCTCCCCCTCTTCTCTTCAGAGATTTTATCTTGGGGGTTTCTTCTTCAGGAAGAGTAGATAGGATAGAGAAAATCAATATTCTTACCCGGATTCAAGCATGCTGTTTATTATTCGCTTGTTTGATCGCTTTTGACTTCTCTTGGTATTCAGCTGTGACTGGACATGACGTTAGCCAGCCTTTTCTTCTGTTGGTTTTTTGGGAGGGTTCTCCTGGGCTATTTGGAGAGATTGCCATCTCTCCTAGGTCTCCGGAATTTCCTTCCTTCAGTCCACCCCTCCAGGGCGGATTCTGGCCCCTTAGGGTCCCCAACAAAGAAATTTCAGCCAGAGGATCAAGTCCTCTGGCTGTCTCTCACTGAAACCGGAACAGGAAGTCAATCTCCCTCGATTTCCACTTGTGAAGTTCAGGGCTGGCCTTACGGAGTCACCAGAGCTCCCGTCAGCCCAGGAGGATGCATACACAGGGCCACTGATCAGCTGACGACTCTGTTCCACCGGCCCAGACCTCTGCCGATGGGCTCCAGTCAGCGGAGGTCAGGGCCAGCTGTTCAGAGTCACCAACAGTGGAGAGGAGTAGAGCGCAGGCGTGGAGCACCTCCATATCTTGGCAAGTGCACTAGCTGCCTGAAAAGCAGCTGCCGCTGCCACCACTGCCAACCTTTGTTTTTTCCACCTGGCAGGCAGGCGTTGCTACTCCTGCCACCAAAGACGCTCCAGTCCGAACAGCAGCAGCTGCTGGTGGAGCGATTGCCTGCTCCTTGGGGCTCGCTGCTGCCATAGGGGCTGGCATGGGGATTTGTTTCTGTGGGGGAGGCGGAGGCTGACGGAGATGCAGCAGAACTCCAGCGTCGCTGTTGCCTCCACCGCTACTGTCATTGACTTCTGCTATGGCCGAACCCGGGCAGCCTCCTCCACCCCCAGCAGTGGCATCCGGGGATTCTCAGGTTAAATCGGAACCAAGCAGCAAGTGAAAAAGTTAGCAGCAGTAGCGGGAGTGGTTTTAATTGCCAAGCGTACCCATGGAAGTCAATGGAGGTGCTGCGGCTGGCCTTTTGAGTTGGTGAGTGAATGAGAGCGAGAGAGAAACGTTTTTTGAGCAGTGTGAGTGAATGAGAGCGTGAAAGAGGCTTTTTAGAGCAAAAGTGAGGGAATGAGAGAGAAGCTTTTGCAAACAAAACATGAGTGAATGAGAGTGAGAGAGCTTTTCCAAGCAAAGGTGAGTGAATGAGAGTGGAGGGGGCAGGGCAGCTGCATGTCTCCCCTTAGGCTCCACTATTCTGTCAAGCCTCTTATTCTGCGCATGCGCACGCCTGCGTGTCCTTCTTTGTGGCTCCCATTTTTTCTTTTGTGAGGGAACCGGTTCCGAGTGGCTCTTTCACTGTTTCAGGTTGCCGACCCCTGCTTTAGCCCTTTAAAAGTTAAGCGTTCTAACATACATTTCTCTTAATGATACAACATTAAACCTATAAATGCTAAATATCTAAAATAGTTCTTAATTCCTAAACTAGATATAAAATGGAGCAGCTGAATATATACTGGTCCAGCACACTCCCCACTTGGAAATATACAATTTCCACTATTAACTAACTAGAATAAGCAAAAAACATAGCATCAAGCATGCATAACTATAAGGTAAATACAAAACATGCATAACTATAGTTGAGATAAACAAAGCATAACATCAAACAATGCAAACAATATGCATAGTTGAATGTTCAATCTTCAAGTTCGGTCTTCTTCAGCAACAGGACCAGTTCGGTGATCGGTCTGGTGTAAAGCTGTTTAACGAGAGTCTGCGAGTCATGACCCAACTGTTGTGACTTCACAATCTGGACTTTGACTTGGCGAACTAGTCCATCAGAGCTGGGTAGGACCTGATGCACAAGTCCCATGGGTCAAGAGTTCTGATGGGTGTCCTTGTCTTTCAGCAAGACAAGGTCTCTTTCTTGTAGGTTGGGCTCTTTGGTCTTCCACTTGCGGCGATCTTGAAAGGTAGAGAAGTATTCTTGCTTCCAGCGCTTCCAGAAGGTGTTGGCTAGTAGTTGAACTTGTTTCCATTGCTGTTTGTACATGTCCTTGGGAACAAAGTTCCCTGATGGTGCTGCCAGTCGCCTGTCTTCTGGGTCAGCAAGGTGGCTGGAGTAAGGATAGTTGGGTTTTCAGGATCCGAAGAAACTCGAACCAAAGGTCGAGCATTGATGATAGCTGCAACTTCTGTCATGAGGGTAGCAAGGATCTCATGCGTCAGCCTGAGTATCTTTGTCAACATAGAGTCCAGGATTTTGTGGGCTACACCAATCATGCATTCCCACACTCCTCCCATATGAGACGCATGGGGAGGATTGAATGTCCAAACACAATTTTGGGCTTTTAGGTACTTGTCAATTTCTGAATCGGGATGAATGCCTTCATCAATCTGCAGTTCCTTGCAGGCCCCTACAAAGTTAGTTCCACAGTCGGATCTAGATGCCTTAATGGCCTCTGTAGGCTTGGAACCTTCTTAGAGCATTGATAAAAGAGGAAGCATCCATAGATTCGATAACTTCAATGCGGACTGCTTGAATGCTGAGACATGTGAAAAGTACTGCCCAACGTTTGCTGTTGGCTTGACCACCTCTGCTCCAATGAGCAGACCTGGCCTAAGGCCCAAATACTGTACATCTAGGCCTACGTTGGTAAATGGTGGACTTGGAATGAGGTGCTTGGGTGGCAGGTCAGCCATCAATTGGTGTTGTGTAGCACCTCGTTTACGGTAATGCAGGCATCTGTACAAGACAGTGGTGATGCATCTTTTGGCTCCCACAATTCAGCTGCTCTGATGGCACCTTCCGTGAAGTGCCTGCCTTGATGGTGGATAGTCTCATGGTAGTGTTGGACCAACAGGTGTGAGATATGTTGATGGGCAGGAAGGATGATAGGGTGCTTGATGTCTGACGCTATTTCAGCCTTATTTAGACACCCTCCTACTCAGATTAAGTTATGGATATCTAAAAATGGGTTCAATTTCAGCAATGCACTAGACTTCTTCCGCCGGATGTTGAAAGATATATTGGTGCTGCATACGGGGTGTAATTAGGCGGAAGTGGTGTATTGCTTCTGAGAGTGGGGGCATGTGCCAGGGCTGGCTGGTGATGTTCTTCGGTATGTTTTCTGCGGAGGGTAACTTGCCATGGTGCATACGAGGGGCCTTGAGGGTTTGGCCTGAATTCTTCTGCCTTTACATTAAGTTGAGGAGGCCTGACTTCTTGTGTGATTACTTGTTGGGGGGGAATCTCATCATTCAGATGGTGTGTTGTTGGCTCCCTGGCCAGTTGGCACATCTAGTGGCCAAGATTCTCCTCTGTGGTTGGGCGTGAAGGTGGCACCTCGTGATGCTGTTTCCCACTGATGCAGTAGAGACTCTAGCTTGGCCTGAGTCCTGGCAAACTCATCCTGTAGCAGCTGCTCTTCCTGCTATGGAGTTGTCACCATTTCAGATGGACCTGCTTGGTTACCATCTGTGGCTTGGTTTGTTGGAGTCAGTTGTGTAGCTCTGGAGGGAAGATCTCATGATCCAGATGGTGCGATGTCGGCTTTCTGACTGATTGGCACATCTGGTCGTGGAGATTCTCCATCCTGTGCACTTGGTCTTGGGGGACTTGTGGATAACCGTGGCGCTCCTGCCTGCTCCTGTCGTCTCGCACTCTGGTCGTCAATGTAGGCCTGCACAAGGTCATGTGGGTTTACAACTTCTAGCTTTTCCAAATTGCGTGCGAAGGCAGTGTTTTCAGCCTCCACCTGTAGGGCCGCAACTCTTGCCACGTTTCTTGCTGCCTCCCATTCTCGTTGTAGAAACTCAAGCCTGGCCTTAGCCCTGGGCAATTCTTCTCTTTGTTTGGCCTTCAGTTTGGCTATCTTTTCCTTCTGACTGGCCTGATCCATGGCCATTCTTGCCATCTCTTTTGTTTGGCCTCCAGTTTGGCCCTGTCTTCCTTTATTAGTTGCTCTTCCCTTGCAACGCATAGAACTGCATCTGTCTCTGCGGCATCGATTTGAGCTTGCACAAGTTGAGCAGCTAGGCTTTCTGTCCTGGAGACTCGGGAAGGATGACTACGCTGAGAAGACGCCTTGGAGTGATGGGATGCGCCTGAGACAGAAGGTTGTCGTGACACGCTGGAATACGCCTGAGATCATGGCGAGTTATAATGAAGGGGTGATGCCCTTTTAGAGGTGTGAGAGGGAGCCGTGTATGATTGCTAGGATGATCTATATGAATGATGGGACGCTTCAGAAGTGGCCTTCTTGATTGGTGTCTCTTTCATGTGTAATTCAACCTCAGGGAGGCATTTTTTACTTTCTAAGAAACACTCACATTCCTTGTTGTCTAGCCTGAGTTGCTGCATTTCCTTTTCGAGTGTTGGATCCCTTAGCTGCGACTGGACCTTTTTGAGAAACCACCCGTAGTCTTTCCATTTGGAGTAAAACTCTTTCAATGAAAGAGTGCGTTTGGGAGAAAGCTCCTCTTTAGGGGCTTGGCAGAGTTCCTGTAATTTCTCCCAGTTTCTTTAGTGGCACTTATGGTATGCATCCCATTTCTCCATCAGGTTCGACCACATGACTTCTGTAGGCTTTCTTTGTTGCCTCAGGTCATAGGGTTTCTGGGATGTCTTTGGCCTCACTGAAGCTTGGACGTCAGCTTCTTGGTACAAATCATGGTTGGCTGGTTGCAGTTCTCCATGGCTGGCTGGCTGCAATAGCTCTCCAAGGTTGATTGGTTGAAGCAGTTCTTCTGAATCAATGGGACACTCCGTCATGGCTAGGACAGGTTCAGAAAATTTCCTAGCTATTTTGAACTAATTTGGTGAACTTTGCTCTTTGACCACCAGGGGACACCGTCTGTATGGTTAGAGACTTCAGGGAAGGTCACCCTTTGGCCACTAGGGGGCACTGTTTACATGAGTAGCGACTTCGACAAAGTTTACTCATTGACCACTAGTGGACATTGTTTACGTGAGTAGCGACTTCTGCAAAGTTTACTCATTGACCACGAGGGGGCACTTTTTACGTGTGTAGCAACTTCAGCAAAGTTTACTCATTGACCAAAAGGGGGCACTGTTTATGTGAGTAGTGACTTTTGCGAAGTTTACTCATTGATCACTAGGTGGCACTGCTTACGTGAGTAGCGTCTTCAGCAAAGTTTACTCATTGGCCACTAGGGGTCGCTGTTTGCGTGTTTGAAGTCAAGCCTTTTATTTGCAGAGCAGCCGCCGGGGTGCTGTCTGTAGGTAAATACAAGCCTGTTATTTGCAGAACAGCCCTTGGGGGTGCACTGTTTTGCGTGAGCGAATGCAAGCCTGTTATTGCAAGTTGCTACCACTAAGTGCTACCCCTAGCCTTCACTTGGACACAAGGTTAGCCAAATTTTCTTCTTAGGACCACAAGTTGTAAGCCAGTCTGGAACTTCTAAAGATCTGCCTGTCCAAAGTTAAAATCCAACCATAGGCTGTGAAACTGCCGTTTTAATGAAGGTTAATTTGCCCCTTGTTTCCCTTGTTTTGAAGTAGTGGGGACTTGGTAGCTTTGCAGAAGCAATTTGGTTTAGACCTCATTTGCAAGTAACAGAAATGTAGGCTTGTTGTTTGCAGGTTGCCACCAGAAGGCGCCACATATGGGCTTCCTATGAAGTTTTCTTCACAAGCAGTTTGATGTTAAATACTTGCATTATGGACAGTATAAATGTTGCAGGTTTGCCACCAGAGGGTGCTGCTGCTGTCGCGGAACAATTAACAGTCCGACCAGAGGTGGATGGACCATGGTTCATTTGCATGGTCAATATCAAAGAAAAGAAATCCAAGGCATATTCTATAGTAAAACTTTTAATGAGAAAACAAAAGACCTAGACTGACCACATTCTCTCATCAGGCAGAAAGAGAAAGTGAAACAGAAACTGTGAGAACATTTTTAGGCCTGCGCACAAAACAGTTTAAAACCAAAACATTGGCTGGACATAGCTGGAGTCACAATGGTTACAAGATAAGATAATACACAGTTGCAGAGCAGAAAGAGATGTACAATTAGAAATGAGCGAAGCTGGCAAAACTAAAAAAACACGCAGTGACATCCCCTTCTTTTGTCAGCGAAGCAGAAAATCAGATAAGGCACATCTTCTTGCGCAGATACTCATGTTGGGCTGTAGGAAGTGGTTTGTTCAGCATATCAGCAATTTGGTCATGTGTAGGCACATACTGCAATTTGACAAAACCTTGTTTAACTGCTTGTCTTATATTTTGGTAATGGATGTCAATGTGTCTAGACCTGGAACCTATAAAGCGATTCTCAGATATATAAACCACAGATTTGTTGTCCTCCATCACAGTGATTGGTCGAATCGGAGGTATCCAGATATCTGTGACTAAGCCATCAAACCACATTAGAGAATTACATGCATCTGAAACACAAGCATACTCAGCTTCTGTAGAAGAACAAGAAACAAAATTCTGTTTACGCACATGCCAGTAAACAGGACATCCATTCAAAAACATCATATAACCTGAAGTGCTTTTACGTGATTTCTTATCACTTGCCCAATCTGAATCTGCATAACAACATAACTCTGCATAGTCAGTATGTGTGGGTTCTAACAACAACTTCATATCTTTTGTGTGTTTTAGATATCTCAATAATTTCTTAACACATGTCCAATGAAACTGTTTTGCCTTTCCTACATGTCGTGATAGGAGATTAACACTAAGTGCAATGTCAGGTCTAGTCCAACTACTAATATATAGCAGCGACCCAATGACTGAGCGATAAAGTGTTTGATCCTCAAACTCAGGACTCGGTTCATGTGTCAAGTTGTGAAAATCAGTTTGCATGGGTATACTCACAGGTTTAGCATCCTTCATGTTGCAGTGATACAATAGTTGTTCAATCTTATCTTCCTGTGTAAGACTGAACCCCTTCTGAGTTTTGGTAACTTGAACACCTAAATAAGTGTTAATATGTCCTAAAGACCTCAATGTGAAAAACTGTTGTAAAGCATTAGCAAAACATTCACTCATCTGCTTATTTGGACCAATATAAACAATATCATCAACATAAACAAGAATTATCTCATACCTATTATCAGATCTTTTTGTAAACACGCATTCATCTGTTTCGGACTTAATAAAGCCCATTGAATTTAGTTTGTCAGAAAGACATAAGTACCACATTAAACCAGACTGTTTCAGACCATAAAGACTTTTGTGTAGAAACCAAGTATCCCCTTCTTGCTGTCGGAAACCTGGAGGACCTTTGACATAAATTTCTACATCAAGATCAGCGTGTAGATAAGCTGTTTCAACGTCAAACTGGAAAACTTCTAGACCAAGAATAGTTGCAGTGGCTAAGGCGATTTTCACACTCTCAGTCCGCACTGTGGGTAAATAGGTATTTGTATAGTCCTCAGGATAACGTTGAGCGAAACCCTGGGCTACAAGTCTGGCCTTGTACAACGACTCACCATTCGGCTTCTTTTTAATTCTGTAGACCCACCGAGTGCCAATGACTTTCTTGTTTGCTGGAGGGCTTGCAGGCGTAAACACCTGAAGTTTCTTTAGACTGTCCATTTCAACCTGCATTGCCTCAAACCATTTATCTTGCTCTGCTTCAGGAAGATGTTTGATTTGTGTGAACGTCTCAGGAGGAAGTGTAACATTACAAATCAAAGGTAAAGGTGCTTTCGTTACTTGCCACGAATACCGTTTTGGTGGAATTCCCTTTGTGGTCCTCTTGGAACGTCTCGGAACAACTGTACATTCTTCTTCCGTTTTGTCCTCGTCTTCATCGCCAGCGGCATTGGCGGTTTGCGGAGACGGAACAGTAGGTTGAGAAGAACTTGTGGAAGGAACATTCGCCTGTGCATCTTAACCATCCTCTGCTACCAAATGTCGCGGAACAATTAACAGTCCGACCAGAGGTGGATGGACCGTGGTTCATTTGCATGGTCAATATCAAAGAAAAGAAATCCAAGGCATATTCTATAGTAAAACTTTTAATGAGAAAACAAAAGACCTAGACTGACCACATTCTCTCATCAGGCAGAAAGAGAAAGTGAAACAGAAACTGTGAGAACTTTTTTAGGCCTGCGCACAAAACAGTTTAAAACCAAAACATTGGCTGGACATAGCTGGAGTCACTATGGTTACAAGATAAGATAATACACAGTTGCAGAGCAGAAAGAGATGTACAATTAGAAATGAGCGAAGCTGGCAAAACTAAAAAAACACGCAGTGACAGCTGCATTGCCTATGCTTGGGATAGGTTTGGTGAATAATCTCTCTTCTGGAGATATGACTCCTTCTGGAATTTTAAACATATACTTTTAGGGACTGTTTGCTAAATCAAGTATCTTATTTCCAGAGAAGGTGGTCTTATGCCTTGTCACAAGTCTGAATCAATGCCTCTGTCTCTGCCTATATGGGCTTATTGTTTGCAGATGGCCACCAGAGGTTGCTGCTGGCTTTGAGACAAATGCTTTCTTGTCCCACTGCATTCCATTAATTCCAAAGGGTGGGGTTGAGGGCTGTTAGACTGTGCTGTCTGCTCTGAGTGGTTTTTTATTTATTTATTTATTTTTGGGACTTATATACCGCCCTATCTCCCGAAGGACTCAGGGCGGCTAACAACAATAAAAACAACAATACAAAAGTTAAAAACAAAGGAATATTTTGCAAATGAACAGATTTCTCTCCTTTTGAGTAAAATACAGCTTTAGTCAGGCAGAAAAGATTTAAAAGTCTCTCTTGCTTTAAAATGCTGTATCATGAATCAGCTTCAAAACACAAATTGAGTTTGCAACAGAGGGTGATATATCTCTGTTCTCCCCAGCCAGTGTCACCATTTGCATTCCAATCAAATGGGAGGGGGGGAGAAAGGCAGTCTCTCTTTGGAGAAGGCAGGCAGGGAGATTTGAACTCTAAGAGTTAATCTTATCTCCTGTGCACTAAGATCTTTCATAAAGAAACGGACATGCTCTCATTCTACTTTGAACAATGAGTTATGCAGGCTGAAAGATCTTTAGTCAAAGGCAACAGAGATCTCTGAAAAGTGAAACTTTTGCAGTCAGCTCAACACATATCCATAGTCTCTCTGGGCAAGCAGAAAACTCATTTCCATTTCAAATGCGGCAGTTTTCATACAGAGGAAAGAATGGTGAGGGCGCTTTGAACCCACACGCAGGCTTTGGAACGCTGGGTTTCTTAGAAGATCATTTAACTCTTTATCATTTCTCTCAAAGCAGATTGAGTTTGTGAAACCTGGGTAGGAGACTCAGTGGCAAGCAGAAACTTTGTAGGAACAAGCGAAGAATTAGTAGCACATTTCCGAACAGGAAGACAGGAAGAGAGAGCAGTTCATAGAGATACAAATTTAGACTGAAGACAGGAAGAAACTGCAATTCATAGAGATACGAATTTGCTTCTCTTCAGAGATGTAAAAGTAAATCATTTTCTCTTACTGTGGCCAGCTGGAGAGTGGATAAAATTACATCTCTTTTTCTTTTACTGTTCTGATTTCCAGAACCTAAAAATGCATCTTTAGCTCCAGAAATCATAAAGTACAACTCAACAAAATGGGTTTACAGAAAGATTTACATGTATTTCCACGTAATCCAGGCAGACTTACTTTGCTGTAGACTGGTCCGGACACAACCATATCTGTCCATTTTCGTAGGTAAAAGAAAAAGAGTAATTTGTCCATGTCAAATATTCTTGATTACATCTCCAGTCATGCACATAGCACAGTGTTAGAACAAAGGGCTTACAAGCCTGGCACACAGCCATGAAATTCTGTAATAAACTATGAAGCTCCACCCACTTAACTAGAAAGCATAGGATCTACTAAACAGACTGCATTACCCAGAAGTCATCTCTTTAAGGAAATAGCTTTAACCCTTTAAATGCTAAGTGTTCTAACATACATTTCTCTTAATGATACAACATTAATCCTATAAATGCTAAATACTCTAACACAGATATAAAATGGAGCAGCTGAATGTATACTGGTCCAGCACATAATGTCTTTGACCACTTCATTATTCCATGATTTCCATCAAGCCTAGGTGGTGGTGTAACATTTATATCTACCTGTCCTTAATACAAAGGCTGCTAATATATTTTGCTAGCACTGTTGGTGTAATCTTTCTTGGTCTTGAACTTTCAGGTGTTGGCTATAATTTCTTGGACTTAAGAGTAGTTCTGAGAGGTCTCTAAAGAACAAGATCGTATTTCTTTGATCTATTGATAAGATTATTATGCCAAGCAGCTTCTAAGTTCCTTTTCCTGTGATTCTTGATCTAGAAAGAAGAGCAGCTTCAGCAATTATGGAATAACAAAAATTATTAATCAGATACTGTAGCACCTTTGCCATAGTCACTTTTGTTGTATATTTACAGTCTGTAAAGACACAAACGCCATGAGGTAAAAAAGGCGCGGCAGCCGTTTGACAGTTGACAGCTGTCAAATGGCTGCCGCCTACCCAGGACGCACGCGCGGCGGCCGGCTGACAGTGACAGCTGTCAAAAGGCCGCTGCTAGCTGGCCGCGCAGGTGACACATACCAATTTTGGTCACCATATTACAAAAAAGATGATACCTTGGACAAAGTTCAGAAAAGAGCAATTAAGATGATCAAAGGCCTGGAGACTAAAACATGAAGAACTTCTGGGTTTGGCTAGTCTAAAGAAAAGAAGAAATAGGGGTGACATTGTCAGGGCCCACTTCACAACTCATGGAAAGCAGAACTCATGGAAGCAGTTTCTTCCAAAAGGAACTTTTATTAGGAGAAGCTGTCAGCAGGCATAATAGACAGGATCTGAGGGTTTCCTGCTCAGATCAATAGGTTAAAAGTGTCCCAAACAAACCCCACCCCATAGTTCATCTGGTCAGTTCAAATGGGACAATCCCCAGGTGTTAAGTCAGTTGTGGGAAAGAGTAGCTAACACCAGACTGTCTCAGGGTTGCAGCTATGTTTTGTTGGCTCTTCACACCTTCCCTTCTGAATGCGGAGATAAACCAGTTGCCGGAGGCACATTCCTTTCTCCTCCCCACTTTTCTAGCTGACATCAAGGGGAGAGATAGGTCACAGAGGAAGTATGCAGAAGCAGCAAAGTGTAGTGACAGAGGAAAATAAAGCAATAACCCACAGTCCTTTCTCCTCTCCCCTCCAGGAGCATGGCAGAACCCACAAGTACAGAGTAGGGCTTTTCAACCTTTTCACAGATTGTACCACTTTTAGGACATGACAATATTTGAGTACTACCAGTGCTTAGCAAGGTGTAAAAAACTTGATGACTAAAAAGGAGAGATTTTGGTGTTTTTTTATTACATTTATATCCCGCCCTTCTCCGAAGACTCAGGGTGGCTTGCAAGCTTAGCGGTATTTTATTGATTAGATTCATTTGTTGTTATAGAAATGGCTAGTTCATAATATGGAAAAGTAAAAAGTTGAGGTTCAATGTTAATGCTTCCTTCTATTGCAACAGAGGAACTTCTCACCTTCACTTTTCCTCCCTTTTTCCTCCCCACTGTGTCATACTTTGTGTTTTTGTATTTTATTCTATAATCTAATGAACTATTACAAACTGTAGAAAAAAAGTAAAAAAGTACCAGCTTTAATTTCTTAGGTGGCTGTTCCTTTGCTGAATCACTTTCCCTTTGTACTGACAAATGTATGATGAATTTATCCATGTTTATTAATATGTACCACTACAAACTAATTCAGGGGTCTTCAAACTTGGCACTTTTAAAACTTGTGGACTTCAACTCCCACAGTGTACTAAGAATGCACACACCAATACCTTCCCTGTAACCTTAAAGACACAGTAATCAAGCGCAAAGCAAGAAAATAAACACAAACTCCATTTTTTCTCTCTTTAAGCTGCCTCAGGCATGTCAGGTGTCACAATATTGCAATTCCAGACAGAAAGGCTCCGGTAATTGCAAAAAGCTTTAGGTTTAAATTAAGCCAGTTTACCTTCTAAGAAAACTTTCTAAAAGCCACAGACTCAATTAAAGGGGTAAAACTAATTACATTTGTTTAAAGGGATTAAACCTTTCCTGTTGTCTTTTTTCCCCTTCCCCAACCCAAACCACGTTCTTTTATAGCCTCTCCTCTCTTGCCTCCCCCTTTTTCTTCAGTTCACCTCCAACTCCAAGCTGCTTCTGGAAGCGCCAATCAGCTAGAGCCAATCAGCTGGAGTCCTGCCAGCTCCTGGGGCTTCTGCTGAGCCCAGACTGTTCTGCAGCTGCAGCTGCCTCTCTCTCTCTCTCTCCCTCTCAGGCTTGGCTCACTTAGGCTCATTCCTGTCCTCTGCTACACTTGGCTAGCAATCACATACCACCTGCCATGTGGCAAAGTACCACAAGTGGTATGCGTACTACTGGTTGAAAAGCCCTGGTATAGAGAGAACAGAGTTTGAGTCAAAGAAAGAAAAGAGTCCTCTTAGAATATGGATTCTGACAGACATAATAGCAGTATTCCAGTATTTGAGGGGCTGCCACAAAGAAGAGGGCATCAAACTATTCTCCAAAACACTAGAGGGCAGGACAAGAAACAATGTTTGGAAACTGATCAAACTCACCATTCCACTTAGTAACAGAAATTTTGGAATGTCTAATCACTGTTGTTACGGGAATTACTGTGGGTTAGTAAGCAGGATGTCATATTATCACCATTTGTAACCTCCTACCAACACTCCCATTGACTTTGCTTGTATGAATTCAGCAAAGATTATTGTGAATTGTAAGCACATCACTGTAAGACATTATGATATTGTAAGTACAAGGACTAGTCATAATTACCACTCCTTTGTAAATTTCAATGGTTACTGAATGATTGGTTTAACAGGTTTAACAACCATCTGTAAAAACTTTTCTTCCCAACAGCAACTGTCATTTTCATAAACAACATATAGGAACTTTATAACAGAGTTCTCAAAACTGTTGCTTTATTAAAATTGCTGAAACAATTATCTAAACATTGTATATGTATGTACACATATGCACACGATTTAATATATACTCTTTTTGTAGGTGTCGCCTTACAAACCAGTACTTAAATTTTGGAAGCTGGGATGAGGATACTGAGATATAAAAAAGACTTCTCATTAGTAATAGTTCTGGCCACCAAAGTTTATTTCCAAGTAGCCATGCCAGAATAGGTGACCTTTTCACTTGAGTAAAGGGGGCAATGTCTTAGGAACATAAATAAGGCAAATCTGGTTACTATTGTCTTTTTTTTTCTAGGCAAAAAATTAAGGGTCATGCTCCCCAACCACCAAAACAACTTCCCATTGTCCATGATATTAATAATGAACATAAAGTTATCCCAGCCCTAGGAATGCTGTCAGATCAGAATATCTTAATCATGAAGGGAAATCTGATTAAAACCACAGTGGACATTGTGGCAGTTTTTCCAAATGGAGAAGAACAGAAAAATACTGTTCATGGAAGGTAAGGCTTTCCAATATCTGAAACAAATAATACTGTCCATGATTTTTAAAAATACCATGATAAAGACATCTGTAATCATACTTATGTAATTTTCTTCTAATTTATTGAATAAAACATGGCTTGATAAATGTCTTTAGTTGCATACAATTCTGTGAGATAAAACTAAGTGAACAATTCTTTATATATATTAGGATGCATGATTAGTAATTATAGCTATTGTGTAGGATACATAGTGTTTCAAATAATGGTATTATACCAGTGATGGTGAACCTTTTAGAGATTGAGTGCCCAAATTGCAACCCAAAACCCATTTATTTATCGCCGGGTGCTGGGTGGGTGTGGCCAATGGTGGGTGTGACCACGGTGGTCACGGCTGACTGGGTGGGCATGGCCATGATGGTTGTGGCCACCTTAATGATGCTTGTGGGGAGGGATGCCTATGGGGGCCAGGCAGGGTTGGGGAAGATCCAGGGGGTCTCTGGTGGGTGGGGCGGTGGGCTGTAGGCTCGTCCTGCAGGGTGAGGCAAGGCAAGGCAGGGTGGGTGTGCCAATTGCCATGGGGCAAGGCAAGGTGAGGCAGGGGCCGGAGCAGCTACTGCCTGACACCAATGCCCCCCACAGAGGCCAGCGAGCGCATGGGGGCCAATGGTGTCCGTCAGCAGCCACAGCCTGCTGACTGTCCTGCATCATGGCAGCCCCATTGATGTGGGTGGAGATGGCCCTGGGACGGCCAGAAAGGAGCCCTCACCTGGTGCGGGCCCTGTCTACATGGTGGTGCTGATGGGGGCAGCAGCTGCTGCTCCTGCTGCTGCTCCCAGCCCCTTGACCAGCCAACCACACAGGGAAGCAGGAGGTGGTGGCAGTGATCCCTGCATGGCAGCAGAGCTGGAAGCAAAGCTGTGCCACCCATATTCACGCTGGTGGAGGCAGCAGTGGGGGAAGGTGAGCTGTGGTGCACACCTAGTCCTCCCTGCTGCCACCCCACATCATCCCGCACACATGCCCCAGAGGCACACATGGCACAATGTGGGGCAGCAGTGGTGAAGGGTGGGCGCATGCCAGATCCCACCTTTCCCACTGCTGGTCAGCATAGCTTTGCTTTTGGAACTACTGCCTGATACCATTGGCACCTGCACACAGAGGCGAGTGAGCCCATGGGGGCAAACGGTGCCCATCAGCAGCCACAGCATGCTGGCTGTCCTCCATAATGGTGAACTGGCCATGGACCCCCATCGGCACGGGCGGAATCGGCCACGGGACGACCAAAAGGAAGCCCTTGCCCGGCCTGGGCCCATCCACTCCATGGCTCTATACTCAAGCATTATATATTTTAAAAAAAGAATAAAGAACCCATTTTCAAACCAATTTATAATCACAAATCAATGCATTGCAAGTTTCTTTAAATTACATGTATCAACAGAAAATCCATCCTAAGTCCAATTAACTTAATACATTTAAGTCACTCTCTCCAACTTGTCTTCAAAAATAAAATCTTTTTGTTCTTTGGAATGCAGAATGTAGAATATATTTAAAACAAATATGTCAATATTGTCAATTTCCATTTTGATTTTGAAATAGAGACTCTAAGCATTTCTCTTAAAGATTGTAGATTTATATGAAACTCTTTTTTCAGTCACACTAGAAGACTTGTAATTAAACTATCTTCACACTATTATCATCAAATTTATATTCCAAAATTATGGTTAATGTAGGAAATGATCAGACTGAGCCAGAGGGCGGGGTCAAATGTGTCATTAGTTTGGAGTCACTCCATTCTCACAAGAGACATAAGTCCATCCCCCCTCCTGAATTCTGTTAACTCTTGTCTAGCACCAATTTGCCTTGACAATTAGTAAATCAGATTCTAGTGTATAGGTAGCATAGAATAAACTTGTACTATTTTTGAACTCTATCCTGGGTCCTTATTTCTTGTAGTGTCAGTTAAATCCTTAGTGCTATAGAATACTTGTACAGTAATCCCAGTGGTTTGATAAATTTCTGAACTTAGTTGTGTCATCTTTCTTTCAGTTACTTGATTATTGTTCCTCTTGTTTCTTCTTTGTGACATCCTTAGAACATAGTTGATCCATAATGTGAATTGTTTTGTTTAAATACTTTTCCAAAATAATTTATGTAGTCCCTATTTGGCTTAAGTACCTTCTTTGTTGCTTTATCTTTTCTTCTTTAGGTCCCTCTTACAGTCAAAGAATATTTTTTTTAAATAAAAAGTTTTTTATAAATCAGCTGATATCTCCTGGTCAATCAGAATCCAATCTCCCACAATAAACAAATAAAAAAATGCAAATTATAAATTCAAATAGCAAACAAAGGTGGCAAATTCATAAAAATGATGGAATAAAACCACAACTTTTTAAATCCTTATGTTTCTTCCTCAAAATAAGAAAGAAAATGTACCCCACACTTTTTATTTTAGCTCACCTCTGGCAACCCTCCTCCTCCTCATTCAACAATAATGATGTCCCCAAAATGGTGCAGTTCTTCAAAAATGAGTAATTGGCTATGACTGGGGGAAAAACCCCTGTTTTGGCTTAGTGAAAATAAATAAAGTGTTTGAGAAGTAAAAGGTACAACTTATTATCCATTTGAAATATAAGATTTCAAAAACAGAGTGATTGCAATTTTCACCTAAGCTAAAAGACTCACATGGCTATTTTGAAGTGTTGTTCCAGAGTCTATCTTGCAGATTCTGGGACTCTCCCTAACCCAGGAGAGTCATATAAACTTTTAACAATTTTTAAACTTTTTCAGTTTTCAATTTCTTTTTTCAATTGATTAAAAATTCTTTTTTCAATTTTTAAAATTGTTTTATTTTTTCATTTTCTTTTTTCAATTAAAATTGAAAAATGGTTTACCTATTTTAATTCTTTAGGAATTTTTAAATTCTTAATCTAAGAGAAAAAAAATAAAATCACAGCAAAACAGAGAGACACTTCAAAACGGCAGATAGTGACAAATTTTCAAGGCAGAGAATAGAAGGCTAAGAACTTCTATAAACTTTTGTAAATTCACATTTCACAACAGGGAAAATATTTCATTTTTACAAGTTTTTAATCTTTTAGCAAACTAAAAAAAGTCGTGGAAAAACAGACTGACGTTATAGTGATTTGCAACATATGTCATATGTTTGAGCTTGTGCTGAAGAGCCAAACTATGAATGTATCAGATGTAAATTATGTGAATTACTGGAGGAAAAATTAAAGGGTTTAGAGGCAATTCTAGCCACTCTAAAACTCAATGAACAAAACGAGAAACCCCAACATAAGCAAGAAGACTGAACCAAAATTAAACACAATACTGAGCAAACTGCTTTCAAAAAAATAACCTATATATACGAATCTTAAGAAGAAAACTGATACACCCACACTGAACACAGTAGGGAACAAACAGCTTCCATAAAAATGGCTCTATATATGAACCTAAAGTGGAAGAACAATAGAAATATAACTTTTTTTTTAAAAAAGAGTAAAACCCCTATTATCTACCTAGCCCATTCCAGTGAAGCCCTTCTTTAACTGAACACTCATTTTCATAGCCTCCCCCTGGAAGAAAATATGCAGACACTTACAAAAGAGCAGTTATCAATATTTTGTAGAAAAAGAAAAAAAGAGGCATAACTTAGCATTCCTTTGACAGGAAGAAAAGTATCTCTGACTTCCCTAGGGAAAAAAAGGTGATTGCTACAAACTCCCCCACAGTTAAATCATCTCCACCCCGAACCAACCCAGTGATGCCCTCGATGTGATGTCCCGTTGTCTGGAAGCGGTACAGATTTGGATGGGAGAAAACAGGCTTCGACTCAACCCGGCCAAGACTGAGTGGCTGTACATACCGTCATCTCGTTTAGTCCAAGAGGTTCCATCTCTGACTATAGGAGGAGAGATGTTACCTCCCATTGATAAAGCACGCAATCTGGGCGTCCTCCTAGATTCACGACTCAGTTTTGAAGATCACATGGGAACCGTGGCTAGGGGGGCATTTGCCCAGATTCGTCTTATATACCAATTACGCCCCTTTTTGGACCGAGATGCCCTACGTACAGTCACCCACGCACTCGTTACCTCCCGTATTGATTACTGTAATGCTCTCTACATGGGGCTGCCCTTAAAGACCACCCGGAGGCTTCAGCTGGTGCAGAATGCAGCTGCGCGGGTTGTGATGGGAGCTTCCCGATACTCCCATATTACACCCCTCCTGCGGGAGCTGCATTGGCTACCAGTTGCCCTCCGGGTGAGATTTAAGGTGCTGGTACTTACCTTTAAAGCCCTACATGGCTTAGGTCCGGGATACTTGCAGGACCATCTGCTGCCGGGAACAAATTCCCATCGTCCAGTACGCTCACACAGAGAAGGCCTCCTCAGGGTACCGTCAGCTAGGCAATGTCGGCTGGCGACCCCCAGGGGGAGGGCCTTCTCTGTGGGAGCACCAACCCTATGGAATCAGCTCCCCCCTGAGCTTCGGATAGCCCAAAACCTCCAATCCTTTCGCCGCGGCCTCAAAACACACCTGTTCCACCAAGCTGACCTAGACTGACAGGCATCTTAATTAATTTATATTTAGTATTTTTAATTCATTTTTAAATTCTCTAATTTTTTATTGCACTGATGTTCTCAATTTCATTTATCTTGATTTATGCACTTATTATATGTTTTATTGTGAGCCGCCCTGAGTCCTTCAGGAGATAGGGCGGGATATAAATCCCATCAATAAATAAATAAATAAATAAATGTTTTAAAAGTTTTCTAAGGCAGAAGAAACCTCCCTGGAGAAAAGGGAAGTTCTGGAAATTAACCCTTTTGCTACCCTGGACAGCTGGGTGCTCTCAGAAAGCTTCTGGAAGAAGAAGAAGAAGCTATCTGGGAGCTGGGCAACAAGATACAAATTTACTGGGGAGGAGTCAGCTGTTTTAATATGGACAAAAAATATGTCTCCACTTCTTAGACACTAGTTTCTGCATATTTACCTCTTCTGCTTAAAAGAGGCTTCCTCTGGCTGCAGCCTGCCTTTTCTTTTTTGTGGAATCATCATTTCTGTAGCTTTGAGATTTCAATATGGCAAGGGGATGTTCTTGAATATCCGAGCTAAACTAAAGAAGCTGGTGAACATGGTGGATTTTATTTTGAAACCTTGGATTTAAAAAACTCTTGGAGAACTACTTATCTAACAGACTCTACTGAACTATTTCTTATCTTTAAATCAAAGCTTCCTTGAATGGCATTTTGTTTTGGCTGGAAGGAGGGGGAGAAATAGTTTTGATTTCATTTCTCACAGCTGTTTGCTCTAAGGTAAAGGTAATGGTTCCCCCGCACATGCGTGCTAGTCGTTTTCGACTCTAGGGGCCGGTGCTCATCTCCGTTTCAAAGCCGAAGAGCCAGCGCTTGTCCAAGGACGTCTCTGTGGTCATGTGGCCAGCATGACTAGACGCCAAAGGCGCACAGAACACTGTTACCTTCCCACCGTAGTCGTCCTTATTTTTCTACTTGCATTTTTACATGCTTTCGAACTGCTAGGTTGGCAGAAGCTGGGGCAAGTAACAGGCGCTCACTCTGTTTCTCACAGCTGTTTGCTCTAGTAGAAGCCAAAGAGAAACTGTTCTTATTGTAGTGGCACTGTTTGACCACATGATGGAGCCGTAGACAGTAGAATTGTGATTTCACTTTTAAAACACCCTTGGTGGTATTATTTAGAATTAAACCTAAATTAATTATAGTTTGAAGAGATGGCTACCTGCAAAAGAACAGAGAAGATACTGGGAGATGTAGAATCTTTTAGATCTTTTCTGGATGAATATATAGCCAAAACACATGAAGCTATACAGGCAATTGGATCTAAGTTTGAATTAACAATTGATATGTTGGTAAAGGAACTTTGTGATGAGATACAAGGTTTGAGAGGAGATATTGAAGGTCAGGGTTGAATTTTTAGAACACAAAGTTAGTAAACAAGATAGTCTTCTAGAAACTGAAGTAAATGAGAGAATTCTCTTGGAAAGAATTTCAATTATGATTCAGAGCAAGGATGATTAAAGCTTTAGCTGCGTTGATTGTGAGGAAAAAAAGGCTCAACCTGGATATAGACAAGGCATATCGACTGAATTCAAGATTTGCTGCTATGAGAAAATTGCCAAGGATGCTTTGGTTCACTTTGTAAGAAAAACAAAGCAAAATTATGAATGGAAAATGTAGATATAATTATTTTGAAGGAAATTCCCATAAGAATTTTGTGAAAAAGGAAAGCTTATTCTTTCCTTACAGGTATTCTGAAGATGAGAAAAATTCCCTTTCATTGGGATAAGCTTGAAGGGGTGACACTTACATACCATGAACAAAGATTTCGACTGAACTCCATAGATGAAGCCAAGGAGCAGACATAAATTAAGTGATGAAATGGAGATGGATAAGACTTCAGAAGCAGGCCAACTTCGAAAAATGGACAATGAAGAAGAGATGACTGAGGTGTCTATATAGGAATCTGATGTTTCATTTAAAGATAGAAAGTAAATTCATTACATGGAATATCAATGGGGCTAATGAGCCATCTATGTATAAAAAAGTACTTAATCATTTGAGAAAACTTAATGTTGATATAATCTGTCTTCAAGAATCAAATATTAAAAAACAAGATGACAAATACCTAATAAATAAACTAGGGGAACAATTTTTATCTGCTGAGATAAAAAAGATATAAAAGGAGTATTTTTATATATAAAACCCCAATTTAAACCTAGGCTACTTTTGTCAGATGAATATGGTAGATTTGTAATAGTGGAAATTGGATTTAATGGAATAAAATCAATAGTGATTGGTCTATATGTACCAAGTGAAGGAAAAAGCAATATCTTATGGACCAACTCTTGCCTTTTTCATATGAAAATTGACTTATGTGGGGGATTGGAATGGAGTCACTCTGCCACTTTGGGATAGAACATCTATTAAAGGGATCAAACCATCCCAGGGCAAACTACCAAAGTCATTTTTTAAAATTATGGACAATTTAATGCTAATAGACACATGGAGGTATTAAAATGGCTCTGCAAGAGAATATACCTATTTTTGAGAAAAGCACAAATCTTTCTCAAGGATTGATATGGACCTCTAAAAACTTAGTAAATAGAATTTTGAAAGTTGACATCCTTGCTAAACATTTTTGTGACCATAACCCAGTTGTTTTGGTTCTTAGAAAAAAGAGTTTAAGTTATAGATGGAGATTGAATGAATCTATTTTGCAAAAAAAGACAACTGTAAAGAACTGTAAAAAAGAAATTACATGAATATTTTGATAACAATTTGGAATCAGCGATATAAAGGCTGTTTTCCATGATGGAGGCACTTCTCCTCCCAATTGAATTGTTCTAAATAATTCTCTTAAAGTTTCCACCATTTCTAACTGTAAATCTTTATAATAGACGGCAGTCAAGCCATCTGTTCCTGGTGCTTTCCCCACCTTTAATTGTTTAATTGCTAAAATAATTTCTTCATCATTTATCAATTGATTCATCTCTTCCCTTTGCTCTTGTGTAAGAACAGGGATATTAACTTCTCGTAAATATCTATCTATATCTACATCTTGAATCTTATCCCTAACGTACAACTTAGAATAAAACTCAACAAAAGCCTTTTTAATAAGATTCTGTTGAAACACCTCTTTACCCTTGTAGTCTATTCTATCTACATTACGTGACCTTTGTTTCTTCCTTAACAAGTAAGCTAACCACCTACCCAGCTTATTAGCATTACAAAAAGTATTGTGTTTAACATACCGTAAATTGGTTGCCACTTGATCTGCCATCAACATATTAAACTGACCTCTTAGTAAAGCAATTACCTCCTTAATCTTCCTATCAGATGGATTCAAAATTAGAGCCTTCTGTTTCCTCTTAATTTCCTCCTCTAATTCTTTTCGCTTATATTCCAGTTTACGTCTGTGCTTATTGTTTAAATATTTTAACACTCCTCTCATATAAGCTTTGCTTGCATCCCAAACCATTTCAATAGAAGTACCCTTGTACATATTCATATTAAAAAATTCTTTCATCTGTTTTTTACACTCTTCCACATTTTCTTGATATCTAAATAAATTTTCATTCAGTCTCCAAGACCGCCTGTCTCCACTCTCTTTTTCTAGTTCCAACCATACTGGACTATGATCTGATAGAGTTCTTGGACATATCTTAATCTTCTTAATCCTAGAAAAAAATCATTAGTAGTTAATACAAAATCAATCCTAGAAAAAGATTGATGTCTATCGGAAAAAAAGGTTATATCTTTTTCTTGCAAGTTTCTCTCCAAACATCTCTCAGTTCCAGGTCATCTTTCATCTCAAAAAAAGATTTAGGCAATCTAGCATGATTTGGTATACTTCTAAAAGACCTTTTTTATCCTTTTGTGCACCATTCCAATCTCCCATCAAGATACACAATTTATAATCCCATTGAGTTATCTTGCTATGTAATAGTTTATAAAATTCTCCTTGCTGTTGATTAGGAGCATATAATCCAACCAAAAGTATTTTCTTCCCTTCTATTAATAGTTCAATTATAACATATCTTCCTTGTTTACCTATTTCAATTAAATTAGCTGTTAAATTCTTCTTAACGTAAATAACTACTCTATTTTTCTTATCTGGAGCAGACGCAATAAACTGTGTACCCAATCTAAAGTTTATCAAATATTTTTGATCAGCTGCTCGAATATGCGTTTCCTGTAGACAAATAACATCATTTCTAAATTGTTTTAAATACTGAAATACTTTCTCTTGTGCGGGGAATTTAATCCATTAACATTCCAAGTTAGAAACTTTGTCGCCATCTTTTGTGACCTGAAGCTTTCGGAGCGCCTCTTGCAAAACCACCTGCACTCTCTTTGGTTTTGCTCCTCCCACTGCTTCACTGTAAGTAGGTTTTTGAGATATAGTTGTAGCTTTCTGTTGTTCTTGTTCTTGTCTCATTCATCTAATTGCAGCCCATGTCATTCTTTGTTCTCTAACCTCTTCTGATGGCACCTGGGACTGGTCCACTTCTGAAATTTGCTGGGATTCTTTATCCTTCTGCAAAGTAACTCCTTCAGCTCCTTGTATACTCTTCATTCGAGACTGACGCTCTCCTTCGTCATTCCTTCCTTTAAATTCTGAAGATGGTGGAGAACCTGCCTTCAAAATATTAGAATAAAGACTTCCGGTAGTGCTGCCACGCTGAATGGCAGCGTTTCAGAAGCCTCCCGACCTTGAGAAGTGTTAAGCGCTAGGAGACAGCGAAAATCAGCTGTTCCATGGCGCCAAAGTCTCTCCCTCGGGAGAAGAGGGAGAGACGAGCCTGTCTGGGTTGAGGTAGAGCTCCCCTGTCAATTCCTCACCTGGTCTGGGGGTTGATAGGGTGAGTTCCCTCGGAGCCCAGGCTCTCTCCGCTCCCAGGACACTTTCACTTCCATAAGGGAGTGGAACCAGACGCGACAACTACATCTGCTGCTTAGATGGGACTGTGAGTATTTTTTCTTTGAGAAGCAGGCAGAGCAAAACCAGAGGATTTGAATTTTCAAGTTGGATTTTAACTTGAACTCAGATTCATTAACTCAGATTCATTATCTTCTTCAAGTTTTAAGCTGATTGAAACGGAGCAAAAATGGTGCTGGAATGTTGCTTTCTTGTATGAACGGACAGTTTTGGAAAGTTGCTACATTTTGCAAGATAGCATGAGATACAATTTGCAACTGATTCTAACCAGTACCGGATTTTGTGTATTTGAGAGTTTGCCCTTTTTTTATTATTGAAGGCTAAGGAATTTGGGAGAAAAACTTTTATTCTTTCTCCCTTTTCCTTTTTTCCCCCTGAACTTTGATTCTGCTAGAAGAAAGAGGAAATTGAAACTTAAGAGATGGCTGCAAGGCGTGGGGGAGGTCCTCCAATTTCTAAAAGTGCCATTTCTTCACCTTTATCACAAGCTGCAGGGCAAGCTACAATGAAACCTACAGTACAACCACCTTCCCCCCCACCACCTGGATTTACATTGGCAGACATTCAGCAAGTTGTGATGCAGTCAACACAAGTATTACAGCAAGAAATAAAGGAAACAAAGGAAGAATTTGTTAATCAAAACAAGCAGATGAGGGAGGATATAGTGCTTGCACTTCAGGGTTTGGCTGCACACATTGAATGCCTGGATGTTCGTGTGGATTCAGTTATGGAGTATGTTGAGAATTTGGAAAATAAAATTATCAGTGCTGAACAGAAACTGGACAGGGCAGAGATTAAAATTGACAGAACAGAAGATGAAATTATTTTTTCACAATATAGAGACATGGAGTTTGCATTGCGTATAAGGGGTTTGAGAGAGAACCCTAAAGAAGATTTGGAATGGGAAGTGGCACAGGCAGTGGCTCCTGTCTTGAAATGTGAACCTGAAGAATTAGTTAAAGAGATGGATAAAACATTTAGGGTTAATTCCTGGATTGCTAAACAGAAAAATTTAGCTAGAGATGTAGTGATTTACTTCTCCAGGAGATCAACTAGAAATGCAATTATCCAAGCTTTTTACCGGGAAAGATTCCAAATTGCAGGCCAAGATATTATAATTTTAAAGGAGATACCCCCAAAAATTCTTAGAAAAATGAAAGACTTTGCCTTTTTTCTGATGAGCTTAAGAAGCGACAAATTCAGTTTAGATGGGAAATACCCATTGGAATTGTGGTAAATTATGCAGGTACGAGGTATAGGTTGAACACAATTTCAAAAGCAAAAGATTTTTATACTAAGGTCCTTAAAGCAGGTTCACCACCATCTCCTTGAGTTAAAAGAACAGAAGATAAACAGTTGAGTGAAGGGGCAATGTCACTGCCTCTTGAGGAGATGCAGCAGGCTGAGACTATGGAGCAGAATTTGGTGTTAAAGGAGGACCCGAGAGAACAGAGGATGACTAGGGCTGCATACAAGCGTAAGGAAAAAGAGCAAAAACAGAAGCTTGTATCTGGTTTAACTATGCAAGATGCGGCTGTTTCAGAGCCTGTGGGAGGAGCACGCCCGAAGAGAGCAACAGGTGATCTTCAGGTCATGTTCCAAAGGCTCCTGGTCACCAGAGATGGTGAAGTTCCTGACATGGAATGTTAATTGTTTAAACTCACCACAGAAAAGAAAGAAAGTATTTTACTATTTGAAACAACATAAAAATGATATTGTTTGCTTACAAGAGACTCATATTGCATTAAAGGACCAAAGGTTTTGGTTAATTCCTGGCTGGGAACACATTTTGCAGCCTGTGCTCCGGACAAGAAGGCTGGAGTGGTCATTTATCTAAGAAAAGATTTTTTGGCTAGTTTAATTGAATCGGATAAACAAGGGAGATATGTTAGTATTGAACTGATGTTACAAGGAAAGAAAGTTCTTCTTATTGGATTATATGCTCCAATTCAAAAACAGCAAAAGTTTTGTAAATTTTTACATCAAAGACTAATTGAATTGGATTACAAATCTGTTATTATGATGGGGGACTGGAATGGAGTTTTGGACTCATTTGAAGATAGGAAGGGATCTTTTAAAAACCCTTCTAATTATTCAAAATTGCCCAAAGCCTTTTTTGATTTGAAGGAGGATTTGGAGCTAAGAGATGTATGGCAGGAAAGGAATATGAAGGACAGAGATTTTACTTTTTTTCCGGATACACATAAATCTTTCTCTAGGATTGATTTTATTTTAATTACTACTGATCTTCTCTCTAGGGTTAAGAATGTTAAGATTTTTCCTAGGACATTGTCGGATCATAGTCCTGTTTGGTTGGAGTTCTTTGCTGAAGATGATAATAGAAGATCCTGGAGATTGAATGAAAATCTATTTACAAATGAGGTGTTTTTGCAGAAATGTAGGGAACATCTGAAAGAATTTTTTGTTATAAATATGCATAAAGGTACATCAATGGGAATGGTTTGGGATGCTAGTAAAGCGTACATGAGAGGGGTCTTGATTCATATGAATAATGCTTATAGGTGTAAGCAAATGCAAAAACGTAAAGATCTTGAGGAAGAGATTAAATCTAAGGAGAAAGATTTTATTTTGAATCCATTGGATAATAATTTAAGGACCTCGATACATTTATTGAAAGAACAATTTAGTATGTTAATGGCTGACCAAGTAGCAACTAATTTGCGTTATGCTAAGCATAATGCCTTTTGTAACGCTAATAAGCCTGGTAGGTGGTTGGCTTATCAATTAAGGAAGAAATAGAAATTACGTACTATAGATAAAATAGAATATAAAGGAAAAGAAGTCTATCAACAAAAATTGATTAAGAGGAGTTTCTTAGATTTTTACTCGAAATTATATTCTAGAGAAAACATACAAGCTTTAAGGTAAAGGTAAAGGTTCCCCCGCACATGCGTGCTAGTCGTTTCCGACTCTAGGGGCCGGTGCTCATCTCCGTTTCAAAGCCGAAGAGCCAGCGCTTGTCCGAGGACGTCTCCGTGGTCATGTGGCCGGCATGACTAGACGCCAAAGGCGCACGGAACGCTGTTACCTTCCCACCGTAGTGGTCCCTATTTTTCTACTAGCATTTTTACGTGCTTTCGAACTGCTAGGTGGGCAGAAGCTGGGACGAGTAACAGGCGCTCACTCTGTTACGCGGCACTCGGGATTCGACCCGCCAAACTGCCGACCATCTGATCGACAAGCTCAGCGTCCTAACCCACTGAGCCACCGCGTCCCTTTAGATATAGATAAATATTTACAGGAAGCACATTTTCCTAGACTTTCAAAAGAACAACAACTTGAGATGAACCGCTTAATAACATCAGAGGAAATCTCTTTAGCTATTAAACAGTTGAAAGTGGGCAAGGCCCCGGGTACAGATGGATTAACAGCAATTTATTATAAAACGTTGTTGGTTGAAATGATTGAACCTTTAAAGATGTTGTTTAATGAAATTCAGATCTCTATTGGGAAGAATCGCAGCTGTTAAAACGAATGTTCTGCCGAAGTTTCTTTTTTTGTTTCAAATGATACCTATATTGAAAAAGGATGCCAATCTTGATGAATGGCAGAAGGGTATTAATAAATTTATCTGGGCGGGGAAGAAACCAAGAGTTAAATTTAAGATTCTGCAAGATGCTAGGGAAAGAGGGGGACTCAAGGTGCCTAACTTGAAATTGTATTATGATGCAGTGGTCATGACATGGGTTAGCGATTGGCTTAATTTAACTAATAAAAGAATACTTCACCTTGAGGGTTGGGATTTGGTATATGGATGGCATGCATATTTGCTTTATGATAAAAAGGTAGACAGGGCTTTTAAATCTCATATTCTTAGAAGTGCTTTGCTGCGTGTCTGGAAAAAGTATTATTATAAGTTAAATTATATAATACCAATTTGGGGAATTCCCGGACATGCAATAGAAGGTGTATCTATGGGAGTGAGTTTGGATATGTTTTCCTTTAAGGAATTACTTAGATTGGAAGGGAATAATTGGCAACTTAAATCATTAGATGAATTAAAACAAGAAAATATAAATTACTCTTAGTTCCAATACACCCAACTGAAAGCTAGGTGGAAGCTGGATCAGAAGGTTGGCATTACAATTACAGATGAAAACTTAGTAAAACAAATTAGAGATTTAAATCGTGCACATATAAAGAGGATATATAATGTTTTAATTGAATTGGACTCGGAAACGGAATTAGTTAAAGATTGTATGGTAAAGTGGGCACAAAACATACAGGAACCAATTTTTATAGATGGCATTTGGATCCCAAAACGTTGTCTAACATGTATCCTAACCTACAGTCTAAATGCTGGAGATGTGGTAGTTTAGATGCTACTTATTTTCATATGTGGTGGACTTGCAGAAATATAAAAGCTTTTTGGATTAAAATTTGGTGGAACATTCAAAAGATTTTTAAGAGAAAGATAAAGTTTTCTCCACAATCGTGGGGATATGTTTTGTAAAAATCTTTTTGTAAAACTCTTTAATAAAAAAAATTAGAATAAAAATCTCGTGCCTGCAAAACTGTATTAAGACGATATCTCGTGCCTGCATACATCACCGCCATGCCTACTGGAATCTCCCATCTAAACTGAAGTTGCCGTTTCTTTAATGCATCTGCCAAAAAAGCAAATTCTTTTCTTTTCCTTACAATTCTTGGAGGAATCTCTTTCAAAATTAAAACTTCTTGCTCAGCAACTTTAAATCTATTGTTGTAAAAGGCTTGAATGACCACATTCCTAATTGATCTCTTTGTAAAGTAAACCACCAAATCTCTAGGTAGCTTTCTTTTTCTTGCAATCCAAGAATTAACACAAAATATTTTGTCTATATCCCCCATAATATCTTCTGCTTGATGCCCCAAAACTGGTTCAAGGGCTTGTGCCAATAATTCTTTCAAATTTTCCTTAGGGTCTTCTTTCATTCCTCTAATCCTCATAGCAAACTCCATATCTCTATATTGTAACATAACTACATCATCATCAATCTTCTCCATTACATTTCCAGCATCCAACATTTTAGCATCTAATCTCATATTGTTTTGACTGAGCTCTTCCACGCGATCATCCAGACGCTCAATACAAACTGCAAGCCCTTGAAATGCAACTAAAATGTCTGCTCTTATTTCAGTATTCTTCTCCTTAATAAGTTCAGCTATTTGCTGAGATTGTATTTTTAAGGCATCTTGTAAATCTTTTATAGTTAATGCAGGTGCGGAAGCAGGTGCCGCAGGAGGAGGCATCAAAGCCTGTAATGAAGAATGCTGAACTGGTGAGGCACCAGCACTTCTAGGAGCTTTAGTTGGTTTAGAAGCCATTTTAATGCCCAATTAATTTCTGCTGCACACTTTCACTTTCCACACTGCTTGCAACTTTTTCTCTCAAAGTAATCAGAGTTAAAGTTCAAATACTTGCTATTTCAATATTCTCCTGCACAGCTCTGCCTGCATCCAGGTGATCCAAACTTAATTATTGATTGCAGGGATGGTTGCAGCATCTGCTCTGCTCCAAAGCCTTGGAACAGAGGAGTCCCGGAGTCTGGAGCTAATTCAGGCTTCGGGGGGGGGGGGCGTCAACCACCAGAATTTAAGCTCTGGTGGTCTAGGGGAGCTCTACCCCTACCTAAACACTCACCGCCCCCTCTTCTCCTGAGGAGAGGTTTTCCGAGCTGCCAAACAGCTGATCGTTGCTGTTTTTAGCGACTCCAATGGAAAACAACGGGGCTGATGGCAGAAACGGCCGCCATCGACAGAGCCTTGCCACCGGGAAGTCCCCTCTACTTGCATTTTTATGTGCTTTTGAACTGCTAGGTTGGCAGAAGCTGGGACGAGTAACAGGCGCTCACTCTGCTATGCGGCACTCGGCATTTTTATTTATCAGTGCGGTCCTTTCCCTTCTACAAGTTGCACAGATCTCTTCTAGATTTTCCTCTTGTTAACTCCTTGGTCTGTCATTGAGCAAGAACTGACTTTGTAGGGAACCATATTATCATTTGATGTTTATTTAACATATGTTCTACCTTTATTTACCAATTATATAATATTTGTATGCTATCCACATGGTGAGGTTTGGGGCAACTTACAGTATTTTTTAAATCATAAGATTAAAACATAAAAACAGGGCTTTTTCTCTCATAGAATGCTCAGAATGGCGTTCCGGCACCTTTTTTTGCACACACACACACACACACACACACACACACAAAGCTTTTGCACAAGCTATGCTACTCCCTCTATTGGCTTTCAAAAGCCTATTGGCTTTCAAAAGCCAATAGGAATTGCTACTGAGCGGGCCAAAAGTCCTGGCCAGCAAATGTTGCACTGACAAGTTGTCTGCAGCGAAGGCAAGTAGGCAGAAACTTTGCATCCCTCCCTGCTGCCCAACTACACTATCTCAACTAGGTAAGTAAGAGAGGACAAGGTGTGGGAGGTGGGTTCTGCGGAGTCCATGTGCACTCCTTCCTTATGCTCACCCGTGTCAGCCAGGCTGGTGGCTTACCTGGTTTTGGACCTGTGCCACCATCGCCTTGCCCTGTGTGCCTAAGTGGCCACACTGCATTGCCTGGCCCCACGTAGCCCCACCATATAGAGCGGGCCGTGCTGTTCCCACAGCACCAGCCATGCCGGGTCTGTTCCCGGGGGGGGGCAGTCCACCGCCAACACCCCTTGCACCTGTGATTGCAGCAGCACCACCGCCCCCGCCTCCCCACCTCCTGCGCCTGCCAAGATGAGAGTTCTGGCACCTTTTTTTTTTTAAGAAAAAAAGCACTGGGTGAGAGTACTGATCTTCTTTCTTCTATCTACTATTTAAATCCTTAAAAACATTTTCAAAGCAAGAAAACCTCCAGAAGTGAAGGGAGGGGACCATATCCCCATTCCCTTACAGACGGTACCGGTGAATTATCATAAAAGGTTGAAAGAGATATACTAAAATTTGATTTAAAATATTTAAGTTTGGACAAATCTAGGAACTAAAAAACTGTCAAGATTATACCTTAAAAATGTCTGATGGAATTATGAAAATATATAACAAAAATAAATTTTGGATTGAAAGAAAAACTGAAAAAAGAAATAACTGCTGACATCTAGTGAAGACTTGAAGAATAGAACACTAACAATAAGGATATTTGTTCCTTTGAATTGCAAATAACCTTGAAGACAGCTGGGAACAAAGGAAGAGCCAGCTATAAGATTAAAAAGTGTTTGAAAGAAAAACTGGACTGTTGCTTAAACCTAAGAACTGTTTATGGAAAAGAAAAACCTTTGGCTTTTGGCCAATCTTTTAGAGGAGAATTTGCGGTAAGGATTTAAAGTAGCTTAATATACTGAATGTGTAATTTTGACTGACTGATAAATTGACTTTTGAATTAAAACATTGATGAAATATTATTTGAAGAGGGGGAGACAACATGGATATCACATACTTATCAAAAAATGGCAGGATGCCACATTCAATATTTTCTCCTGAAGGATGTAGCCTGGAAAATCAAGGGCCTCCAGAAGCAATACTTCAAGGCAAGATAAATACTTTCCAGGAGGAAATATATGTAATGTTAGGACAAATACAAATGACAATAGACTTAAACCATGAGGAAATCTGAAACAACTTTGATGATTTAAATAAGCGTATTTCCAATCTAAATTTACAATTAAAATAACCCAGGAAATAACAACAAAGGCACAATAAATCAAACAGCAGACTACAAATTAGAAGAGTATGATCAAACTGATGAAACAACAAAGGAAAAGAATTACAATTTGACACAAACAGGAAAAAATCTTCAAGGTTCTGATTCAAGAAAAATGGAATTATCAGGAGAACCATCAAAGTTTGGGAGACAAAAAGTATCTTTCTTACTTACTTCATCTTTGTATTCCCAACAACATTTGTAAAAATACAGGAACTTCTGGATAAGCGGATAACATCAACTTGGAAAATTACTCAGCAAAAGAAGAAGACCAGAGAAAGATAAAAGAGATTTGACTCGCCCTACAGGATGGACTATTACGTGAATAAACATTTGTTTGAATTTGGCTAAAAGAACAGAAAAGTTTGAACACAAAGGGGCCTTATAACAAGAAGGATAAGAGATTTAAGTAATATAGTATCTTTAAATTGAGATTCAAGGTACTGGTAACAGTGTTTAAAGCCCTTCATGGCATGGGGCCGGAGTACCTTAGGGAACATCTGCTGCCGGCATCAAGCTCCCTGTGCCCTGTGCGTTCCCACAGAGAGGGCCTCCTCAGGGTGCCACCGATCAGAGAATGTCGATTGGTGGTCCCCAGGGGGAGATCCTTCTCTGTGGGCGCTCCGGAGCTGTGGAATCAGCTACCGGTAGAGCTCCGGATGGCGCCCGATCTTCGCTCCTTTCGTCGCGATCTCAAGACGTTTCTGTTTGTTCAAGCCGGCCTAGCCTGATGGGGATTGGTGGGGTTTTTAGTCTTGTGTTTTAATTTTAACTTGGTGTTTTAGAACTTGATTCCAACTGTTTTAATATGGGCAATTATTTAATCTTGTTTTAACGTTTGTATTTAGTATTTTATTCTGCCCTGTGAACCGCCCTGAGTCCTCAGGGAGAAGGGCGGTATATAAATATTATTAAATTAAATTAAATTAAATTAAATTAAATTAAATTAAATATATAAAATGTTAAAATAGTAGGTTGATGTAACTTTTATTAATATATAAATAAAATATAAACTGATTAAAAAGAGTGTTATATCTAGATACTATAAGATAGATAAAAAAGTATAGTATTTTTATAATGCATGACATAAAATATTGGGATGATGTACCTAAATGGGAAAATTTAGTCAGTGAGATGACTAATATGAAGAAATACTGATAAGAATTGGATTGAATATAAGGGAATCTAAGCAAACAAAAATTATAAAAATAGGAGATATGCTGAACTAATGAGATGATGGTTATGAGAATAATATAAGCTGAAAAATGTTATATAGAGTGATTATTATTATTTATATTTATATAAATATAAAAAATGCCTATACCTAATCATTTATATATTGAATATATTAAGAATTACATTTTGGCTAAGGTTGAAGAAGGAAAATACAAATGGGAGAAGGGAAGACCAAAGAAATGTATTATTAATTAATACATTAATTATGGAATTTTCAAATTTAATTATTATTGAGTATTAATTAATTATTACTGTCCTTTTTTTCTTATTAAAATATAAACCAAGACAACACGTTGTACACCAGGCATTGGAGATTGTTATAGTTAAAAACCAATAAAATATCTATAAAAAAATAAAAATAAAAAAGTTTTACAGGTATATATTCCAGACGACCAAACTGGCTTTCTGTCAAAAAGACAGCTAAGGAATAATGTGAGAATGGTTTTGAATATTATTGAATACTTATAATACCAGAACAAACAACAGGCAGCTTTAATATTCCTAGATGCTGAGAAGGCCTTTGACAACTTAAATTGGGTCTTTATGTTTAAAGTTCTGCAAGAAATGGACTTTGGGGGGAATTTTATTCAAGGGGTCAACAAGCAAAACAAGCAAAAATTGTTATTAATGACAATCTAACTCATGTGAAATTTGAAAGGGTACAAGACAAGGATGTGTGGTTGTCTCCACTTTTGTTTATCTTGGTGCTAGAAGTCCTGAACAGAGATATCAGACAAGATGAAAAAATAAAAGGTATAAATATTAAAAAGGAAGTTTATAAATTGAAGGCCTTTGCTGGTGATTTGGTGATATTTCTGCAAGACCCAAAAAATAATATAGAACACTTGATAAGGAAAGTAAGTGAGTTTGCGTCCTTGGCTGGTTTTAAAATTAATAAGCAGAAAACATCAATGTTGATTAAGAATATGACTGCACAGGATCGTGATATATTGACTAAAACGTCTGGTTTTAGGGTTGAGAAAAAGGTGAAATATTTGGGGGTTACTTTATAAAACTCAACTACAAACTTGTTCAAAAATAACTATGTGCCACTCTGGAATGGTATCAAAAAAGGTTTATTAAGATGAGACAAATTGCATTTATCATTACTGGGTAGAATTTCTGTGATTAAGATGAAGCTTTTACCAAAGATGCACTTCCTGTTCCAAACATTACCAATATTTGCAACTGATACTCCATTTAAACAATTGCAGAGGGATATCTCTAAGTTTATATGGCAGGGGAAAAAACCAAGAATTAGATTTAAATTATTGCAAGATGCTAGGAAAGAGGAGGTTTAGGTTTACCTGATTTGAAACGGTATTTTGATGTTTGTTGTTTGGTATGGCTAAAAGAATGGGTGAACCTTCAGAATAAGAGGTTACTGGCTCTAGAAAGCCATGAATTAAGGTTTGGTTGGCATGGCTATCTGTGGCATGACAAAGTTAAAGTAAATGTTGATTTTAATAATCATTTTACCGGGTGTACCATTTTAAGAGTCAGGAATAAATATAAAACAAGATTCTCTATGAAGGTGTCACTTTGGGTTTCCCCGCAAGAAGCCTTTTTAAGAAAATAGATGGTGATGAGGCCAAATTGGTGGACCTATGGTAAAATAATATCTTTTAATCTGGGTGAGCCTACCCTCAAATTCAAGGAGGAACTAGAATCAGAAGGTCATGTTTGTCAATGGTTTAAAGGTAAAGGTTCCCCCGCACATGCGTGCTAGTCATTTCCAACTCTAGGGGCCGGTGCTCATGTCCGTTTCAAAGCCAAAGAGCCAGTGCTTGTCCGAGGACGTCTCCGTGGTCATGTGGCCGGCATGACTAGATGCCAAAGGCGCATGGAACGCTGTTACCTTCCCACCGTAGTGGTCCATATTTTTTTACTTGCATTTTTACGTGCTTTCGAACTGCTAGGTTGGCAAAAGCTGGGACGAGTAACAGGCGCTCACTTTGTTACAAGGAACTGGGGATTCGACCCGCCAAACTGCCAACCAAAGAGTTAAGTTAGATAAAAAGAATTATGGGTTTAATATTGTTAAAAATGAATTTGAAAGCCTACTGTGTGGTAGTGATGAACATAGTACTGCTAAAGTTTATACAATATTAATGAATTTAAATCTGGAAAATGAACAAGTAAAACGTGGGCAAGGAAATTTGGATATAATGTAATGCTTGAACAATGGGGAAATATGTGGAATAAAGGATTAAAATTTACATTAAATTATAATCTAAAAGAAAATTTTTACAAGATGACATACCATTAGTACTTAACACCAGACAAGTTATCAAAAATGCACAAAGGTATTGTCAGGATCCCTTAAATTATATTTGCCTTCAATTCCCTTATTTCTTCCCTTCCTGCCTTTGCCTATGTATTCATTTTCGGGGCCTACTATTCTGTTGGGGGAGGGGTGCTTGCATGGGGGAAATAGTTGTTTTGCTTTGTTCTGTGTGGCATGCCCTCCCAAGGAACGGAAAGCGGATCCCAAATTGGAGCTGGTGGAAGCACTCGTGAAGCAAACTATGGAGTATGTGAGGCAGTCCTTTGATGAGCTGAAAGTCCAGCTGTGGGGACACTCAGGGTCAGAGGAGAAAGCTGATGGAGAGGAGCTAGTTGTGACTGAGGTGGCAGTGCCGGCTGCCCCCCTATAGCAGCCTCACAGCGAGCATTCCCTCCCTAAGGACCCAGAGAGGGGCCGCCCCAGCCCGTGAACTGATACCATTGGGGGGTAAAGTTTGATGGAAATCCCAAGCGATTGGGGTTCTTCTTTGTCCAAGTCTTCACCTACATGCAAGTATATGGGAGGATGCTGCCAACGGATGAGGAGAAGGTCAGGGTAGTCACCCTGGCACTGGAGGATAGCGCACCTGACTGGATGGTGAACCTGTACAACTGCAATGCCGCCAAGCTGAGCGATTTCAACCGATTCATGGGAGCCCTCCAATGTTGGTTCGAAGACTGTCTTGCAGATCAGAAAGCCCACACCCACCTCAAATTGGTGAAGCAAGGGCGACGACCATTAGCTGAATACACAGAGGAATTCCAAGAGATAGTCAGTCATGTAAACTGGCTAGAAGAAATCCTAGTGTGTAGTTTCCAGGATGGGCTCAACAAAGACCTACACAACACCTGTGTGGAACGTCATACTCCAAGGTGATTGGTGTCTCTTGGCAGAAGAGGTGGAAATAGATCACCAGTACCGCTTGGTGAGACCGGGAAATAGGCTGCAGCCAGAGAGGAGAGGAAAAGGAGCAAGAACCACACAAGCGTAACCCCGCTCCACTCCCTGGTTCAAATGCAGAAAAAAAGACAGTCAACTGTCACAGCAAAATGCCAGAGAAAAGGGGAGACCATCAGCCGAGTGGAAGATCAACAAAAGCTGCACTGTGCCAAAAGGAGTCAGTAGTGAGGACTATGGAGTTCATAGAGCTCTCCTGACCCCATGGGGTGGAGGGTCAAGCTCTGACACCACCGGACGATGACTCAGAAGCTGCAGAGAGATGATGACCCCTTGGTAAGTGGGTCGATTGACCCAATAATGGTGCTCCTAGAACTGTCCATACTGGGCACTGGGAAGGAGTTAAAACTACCAGCTCTGCTGGACTCAGGTTGCACCTGCTGCCTAATCAGCCCAAAGCTAGTTGGGAAGATGGGGGCACCCCTCAAAAAATTGAAGATTCCCAGTGACTTGTGCCAACTCAGTGGGTACATTGCAGGGGGGATCCTGGCCAGTTTTGCCACCAGACCCCTGAATTACTTATGGGAAGCCACTAAGCATATTGATTTGCTAAGCACATTGATTTGTGCTTTAAATTGTAAGCCGCCCTGAGTCTTCGGAGAAGGGTGGTATATAAATGGGATTTAAAAAAAAGAGGCTTTAGTGTTTATTGTGGCCCCTGACATGGAGAGGCCACTGGTGCTGGGGCTAACATGGTTAAAGGAATGGAACACCATGGTCAATTGGAGGGAGGGAAGCCTGAAATTCCTGAAGAGGGCCCCTCCCCTATCAAAGGATGAGAGTGGGAGGTGTGAACTACACTGCAAACTAGTGTCCGCCCTCTGTGAGCAGAAACTACAGAGCCTCCCTCCAGAATACTGGGACTTAGCAGAAGTGTTTAGTGAGCAGAGATTGGATGAGCTCACGCCCCACCAACCTACAGAATGTGCCACTGAAATTGTCCCAGAGCTGAAATTCCCAAAGCCAAAGTTGTATTCCATGACCTCTAGGGAGTTGGACGAAATTCACAAGTTCATTGACAAGAACTTGGCTCAGGATTTCATTCAACCTGCCACACCACGAGTGGCTGCCCCTGTCCTATTTAGGGAAAAGAAGGATGGGTATCTTCATCTCTACATGGATTATAGGAGATTAAACACGATGTGCATGGAAAATGTGTACCCTATTCCTCTAATGAGGGACATGCTAGCACACCTGTCAAAAGGAAAGATTTTCTCCAAACTAGACTCATGGGAGGCTTATTATTAAATAAGAATAAGGAAGGGGGATGAATGGAAGACTGCTTTCAATTGCCCCCTGGGCTGTTGTCAGTTTAGGGTGATACCCTTAGGGCTGCAGGGGGGGCCCTGCTGTTTTCATGCAGTTGATTAATGAGGTTCTTAATGAGCATCTGTACAAGGGGTTTTTGGTGTATCTTGATGACATCTTAATCTACACTGAAATCAAAGCAGAGCACATCAAACTGGTTAGAGCAAGGTTAAACAAACTATGCTCTGCCAAGCTGTATGCCAAACTTTCAAAGTGTGAATTCCACAAAGATTGCATTGATTACTTGGGCAATTGCATCTCATGTGAGTGGGTGGAGATGGACCCAGAGAAAGTACAGGCCGTACTAGCGTGGGTCCCCCCTCATACCAGAAAGCAACTACAAAGCTTCCTGAGCTTTGCAAATTTCTACTGGCAATTTATCCTTTCCTTTGCACAGATTGCGCTCCCCATTACAAATCTGTTAAAGACAAAAGGTGGGGATAAGCCGAAACCCAGCCAACCACTGAGATGGACTATGGAATGTCAGGTCACTTTTGAAAAGCTAAAGTGATTTTTCTCCACAGAGCTGGTACTGAAACACCCAGATCCAGAGGAGGCTTTTGTCATTCAAACTGATGCCAGTGACATGGCAGTAAGGGGTGGTACTCCTCCAGAAAAACAAGAAGAGCCAGCTACAACCCTGTGCTTACACATCCAAAAAAATTATCTGAAATTGAGCAAAGATGGCCAGCCTGGGAGAAGGAGTCCTATGCAATATGATGGTCTCTCCGAACTTGGAGACATTTCTTAGAAGGGAGTAAAATACCTTTCCAGATGTGGACTGATCATAAGAATCTTGAAGCATTGAAAACCCCTAGAAAACTGTCCCCAAAATTAGCATAGTGGGCTGAACACTTTCACCAATTCAACTTTACAATTCATTACCTTCCTGGAGGAATTTTTTTTCTGGCAGACACCCTATCTAGAATGCCACAATACAACAGTGTAAAGTCCTAAATAGTTAAACCAATGCTGCCCACAAAACAGTTGGCAGCACCAGTCACCACAGAGATGCAAAGCAAAACCACTATGCCACTAGACAAGATGATAGCCCATGAATTTAAGAAAGTGCTAGAAACTGATGAGTGGTTTTTGAACTGTAAAATCCTCTGTTTAATAAAAGACAACCTGGCCTAGCTCAGAGATAAACTGTATGTTCCAGCAGCTCTAAGATTAAAGGTGATACAAACTGGCCACAACTTGAAGATAGCTGAGCACTTTGGGTTGATCAAAACACTTCTTAAGAGACATTAAAGAAGGACATTGAGAGCTGTGTGGCAAGCTGCCCCACATGTGCAGCAGCAAAGTGGCGGCAAGGGAAAGCATCTGGGATGCTTCAGCCTGTAGCAAGCTCTTCAGCACCCTGGAGAAAGATCTCTATGGATTTTATTGTGGAGCTTCCTGAAAGCATGGGAAATATGGTTATTTGGGTGGTTACTGACCTGTTCTCTAGGCAGGCCCATTTCATCCCATGCCCCCAAATCCCAACTGCTAGAATGCTGGCTAAAGTCTTTATACAACATATTTATCGATTTCATGGAACCCTGCAACATATAATCTCAGACTGGGGGATCCAGTTCACCTCCAAGTTCCGGAAAGCTTTTCTGGACCTTTTGGGGTCTAGTCAGGGGTTGTCATCTAGTCATCATCCTCAAACAAATGGTGGGACAGAGAGACTAAACTCTATTCCAGAACAATATCTTAGATGCTTTATCAACTATCAACAAGATAATTGGACTGATTTGTTGCCTTTTGCTGAGATTGCTTACAACAATACTGTGCATTTTAGTACAGGTTTCACCCCTTTCCAGGTTGCAAATAGGCAGACCTTTCTCCCTATGCCTGAATTGTCTACTAAGGAACCTGACATCCCTTCTCTGCACAATGGATTAAACAATTGCAAAATAATTGGCTGATAGTTTGAAAGGCACTGGATGATGCCAGAGCTACTTATAATGTTCAGGCTGACAAAAAGAGAATGGAACATAAACCTTTTAAGTAGGAAATAAAGTATACCTTTCTATCAAATACTTACAATCTTTACAGCCCTCTAAAAAATTGGGTCCTAAGTTTGTCGAACCTTTTCCTATTAAATGTATTATTAACCCAGTGACTTTCGAACTAGAGTTCCCTAAGAGCCTATGACAAATCCATCCTGTTTCCCACTGTAGTCTGCTCAAACTGGAGATTATGTCTAACCTTAGGCAACCTGCACCTCGGGTGCCTTGTTGTTGTTAGTTGCGAAGTTGTGTCTGACCCATCGTGACCCCATGGACAACATTTGTCCAGGCCTTCCTGTCCTCTACCGTCTTCTGGAGTCCATTTAGGCTCATACCTACTGCTTCAGTGACTCCATTCAGCCACGTCATTCCATGTTGTCCCCTTCTTCTCTTGCCCTCAACCTTTCCCAGCTTTAGGCTCTTCTCCAGTGAGTCCTTCTTTCTCATTAGGTGGCCAAAGTATTTGAGTTTCAACTTCAGGATTTGGGCTTCTAAAGAGCAGTCAGAGTTGATCTCCTCTAGGACTGACCTGTTTGATCGCCTTGCAGTCCAAGGGACTCGCAGGAATCTTCTCCATAGTTCAAAGGCCTCAATTCTTTGGCACTCAGCTTTTCTTATGGTCCAAATTTCACAGCCATACATTGCAACTGGGAAGACCATAGCTTTGACTATACACACTTTTGTTGGCAGGGTGATGTCTCTGCTTTTTAGTGTGCTGTCTAGATTTGCCATAGCTTTCCTCCCCAGGAGCAAGCACCTTTTAATTTCTTGGCTGCAGTCCCCATCTGCGGTGATCTTGGAGCCCAGGAAAATAAAATCTGTCACTACCTCCATTTCTTCCCCATCTATTTGCCAGGAATTGAGAGGACCAGATGCCATGATCTTGGTTTTCTTAATGTTAAGTTTCAACCCAAGTTTTGCACTCTCCTTCTTCACCTGCAACAAGAGGCTCTTTAGTTCTTCTTCACTTTCTACCATTAGAGTGGTATCATCTGCATATCTTAGATTGTTGATATTTCTCCCGGCAATCTTAATTCCAACTTTTGATTCATCTAGCCCTGCCTTTCTCATGATGTGCTCTGCATATAAGTTAAACAGGCAGGGTGACAGTATACAGGCTTGCCGGAATCCTTTCCTAATTTTGAACCAATCAGTGGTTCCGTGTCCAGTTCCCACTGTTGCTTCTTGACCCGCATATAGTTTTCTCAAGAGACAAATAAGATGGTCTGGTACTCCCATCTCTTTAAGAACTTGCCACAATTTGTTGTGATCCACACAATCAAATGCTTTAGCATAGTCAATGAAGCAGAAGTAAATGGTTTTTTTGGAATTCCCTAGCTTTCTCCATGATTCAGCGTATGTTGGCAATTTGATCTCTAGTTCCTCTGCCTCTTCGAAATCCTGCTGTACTTCTGGTAGTTCTTGATCCACATACTGCTGGAGTCTAGCTTGTAGGATTTTAAGCATAACTTTACTAGCATTTGAAATGAGTGCAATGGTGCGATAGTTTGAACATTCTTTGGCACTGCCTTTCTTTGGAATGGGAATGTAAACTGATCTTTTCCAATCCTGTGGCCACTGTTGAGTTTTCCAAATTTGCTGGCAAATTGAGTGTAGCACTTTTACTGCATCGTCTTTTAAGATTTTGAATAGCTCAGCTGGAATACTGTCACCTCCACTAGCTTTGTTGTTGCTCAGCTTTTCTAGGGCCCACTTCACATTCTAGGATGTCTGGCTCGAGGTCAGTGACCACCTCATTGTGATTATCAGGGACGTTAAGCTCATTCTTGTATAGTTCTTCTGTGTAATTTTGCTACCTCTTCCTAATCTCTTCTGCCTCTGTTAGGTTCCTGCCATTTTGGTCCTTTATCATCCCCATTTTTTCATGAAATGTTCCCTTCATCTCTCCAATTTTCTTGAAGAGATCTCTGGTCCTCCCTATTCTATTGTTTTCTTCTATTTCTTTGTACGGTTCATTTAAGAAGGTATTCTTATCTCTTCTAGCTATTCTCTGGAATTCTGCATTCAATTGGGTGTATCTTTCTTTTTCTCCCTTGCCTTTTGCTTCCCTCCTTTCCTCAGCTATTTGCAAAGCTTCCTCAGACAGCCATTTTGCTTTCTTGCATTTCTTTTTCTTTGGGATAGTTTTAGTTGCTACTTCTTGTACAATGTTGCAAACCTCTGTCCATAGTTTTTCAGGCACTCTGTCTATCAGATCTAATTCCTTAAATCTATTTGTCACCTCTACTGTATATTCGTCAGGGATATGATTTAGTCCATACCTGAGTGGCCTACTGCTTTCCCCTACTTTTTTCAGTTTAAGCTTAAATTTTACAAGGAGAAGCTCACAGTGTGAGCCACAGTCAGCTCCTAGTCTTGTTTTTACGACTGTATAGAGCTTCTTCATCTTTGGCTGCAGAGCACATAGTCAATCTGATTTCTGTGTTGACCATCTGGTGATGTCTATGTGCAGAGCCATCTCTTAGGGTGTTGGAAAAGAGTGTTTGCTATGACCATCTTATTCTCTTGACAAAATTCTATCAGCCTGTGCCCTGCTTCATTTTGTACTCCAAGGCCAAACTTGCCTGTTATTCCAGTTATCTTTTGGCATTCCAATCCCCCATAATGATAAGGACATCATTTTTTGGTGTTAGATTTATAAGGTGCTGTAGGGCTTCATAGAACCGGTCAACTTCATCCTCTTCAGCACTGGTGGTTGAGGCATAGACTTGGACTACTGTGATATTGAATGGTTTGCCTTGGATTCGAACTAAGATCATTGTGTCATTTTGGGGATTGTATGCCAGTATTGCTTTTCCTACTCTCTTATTGACTATGAAGGCTACTCCATTTCTTCTGAGGGATTCTTGCCTGCGGTAGCATACCCGATGGTCATCTGAATTATTTTTTTTTATTTAAAAAGTTTTACAATACATTTTGACTTTAATCCCCCCTCCCCCACCCCTACCTAACCCTCCCTATCCCTCTGCCCCAATCCCTCCTCCCCCCCCCCCGACTTCCCAGAGCTAAATACAGGGTATAAAATCAAAAAACAAACATAAGCACCCCTATGTTATCAGCAATAAACTATTAATTCTATCTCCCTCTAGCTCATATAAAATGAATACAAACATTATTAATATTACAAATGAAGTAAAAAAGAAAAAGAGGAAAACAGAAAAAGAGCTTTACTCAGAATAGATTTTCTTAATCCCAGTCCTTATTCATATTAATTTAAAAAAAAAGAAAAAAAAACTTTCACCTACTATTTACATTCTCCAACCTTTCTCTAATTTCTAAACAAATTCTCAGTTACGCGCCAAAAGCGCCTATCTCTATTAACCTTAATAATCTCCAACCAAACTAAACTATGATCAAAAATATTTCTTGCATGTATCACGCCAAATGTCTCGCAGTTCCAAATCATCCTTGAGTTCAAATAAAAAGAGTAAAAAAAAAAGGTTTAAGCAGTCTGTAAGACAACTTGTTGTTAATTAGGAGCTTGCATACCCATTCTTAGTTCAACACATACTTTTAGTCCATAACCCTAATATACTTTTCTAACAAGCAAATAACATCAATCTTAAATTGTGTTAAATATTAAAAAAACCTTTCTTTCTCCTCTATGATAAATTTAATCCATTGACATTGTAATTTAAAAATTTAATCACCAATCTTAACGCTCCAAAGCTTTTGGAGCACGTCTGTCATGACCCCCAAAACTTCTTTGGACCGCGCCCCTCCCACAGCTTCACTGTAAGTACACTTTGGAGATTCCATAACTTTCTGCTGGTCTTGCTCTTGCTCTCGTCTCGCTCTTCTTAGGGCGGCACGCGTCATCCTCTGGCCTCCTGCAACATCCGATGAAACTGTATCTTGATCCCCTCCAACACCATTGTCCTCTGTCTATCTGCAACATCTTGAAGCTTTCCCTCGCCGTATCCCTTTACAGCTTCCAAAAATGATAGGGGGGTTGCTTTTAACACATTGCTATAAAAATCACGTGCCTGGGCCACAGTAACCAGACAATGTCTTTTACCTTCATGCGTCACCAGCAGTCCAACTGGAATCTCCCATCTAAACTTAATATCACATTTCTTAAGTTCCTGTACTAGAAATGCAAAATCTTTCCTTCTCCTTAAAATCTTCGGAGGAATCTCTTTTAAAACCAAGACTTCTTGCTCAGCCACTACCAATTTAGTATCATAAGCAGCTTGAATGACTTCATCTCTAATTACTCTCTTTGTAAAATAAACCACCACATCTCTGGGTAACTTCCTCTGTCTTGCAATCCATGAATTTACACGAAAAATTTTGTCCATATTTCCCTCAATTTCAGATGCTGGCTGGCCCAATACCCCTTCCAGAGCCTCAGAAATCAGCTGCTTTAAATCTTCTTTACAATTCTCCTTTAAACCCCTGATTCTAATAGCATACTGCATCTGATGATACTGAACAAGACTCAATTCTCCGTCCATTTTATCCCTTATATTTTCATTTTCTAATACCTTTGCTTCTAATATAGAGTTCTTTTGACTGAGATCCTTCACTTTTACATCCAGCTGTTGCACACATACAGCTACAGATTCAATTATAGACAACATGTCCACCCTCATTGCTCTAAACTTCTCTTCCATCTTCTTCTCCAATTTCTCCAATTTCTCCTCCATTTTCTCCTCCAGCTTTTTCAACTTTTCATCCATCATGTCAGACATCAATTGTGAATGCTTTCCAAGAGCATCTTGTAAATCCTTAAGCGTCAATGCCGGAGGAGGTGCAGGAGGAAGCAAAGCTTGCAATGAGGTCTGTTGCACCAGGGAAGACCCCGCACTCCGAAGAACTTTAGAAGTTTTAGCCACCATCTTCCCCCACTTTCACTTATTGCGCACTTTCACTTTAAAGCTATAAAATCCATTGAGCTAGAGAGTAAAGATAAGAGTCCACATCACCTTGACCTCCTGTACTGCTCTGCCTGCATCTTGACAATCAAAAGTATTTCCTTTTGGCAGGGGTGGTTGCTAACGCCTGGCTCTGCTCCATAAATCCCGGAGCAGGGGCGCTGCGCAGCTCGGAGCAACCCAGGCTTCGGGGGGGCTCAATCCTTCAGCCGCCCAAACTCTCAGCTCAGGCGGCCCCGGAGAGCTCAACCCCTACCTGGGGCCTCACCCCCTCCTCTTCTCCCGAGGAGGGGGCTTCAAATCCATCTAAACAGCTGATCGGCGCTGTTTACGATGGAAAAACACAGCTGCGGAGCGGGCAGCCCGAAAACGGCTGTCTTCGGCGTCGCGTCGCCACTGGAAGTCCCGATGGTCATCTGAATTGAATTCACCCATTCCTATCCATTTTAGTTCACTGGTTCCTAAGATGTCGATGTTCAGTCTTGTCATCTCTTGTTTGACCACATCCAGCTTTCTTTGATTCATAGATATTACATTCCAGGTTCCTATGGAGAAAAAATCTTTACAGCATTGGACTTTCCTTTCACCACCAGATACATCCATAGCTGAGCGTCCTTTCAGCTTTGGCCCAGTTGCTTCATTCTTTCTGGCGCTACTAGTACTAGCCCTCTGCTTTTCCCCAGTACCATATTGGATGCCTTCCAACCTTAGGGGCTTATCTTCCAGCATCATATCTTTTTGCCTTTTGTTACTGTCCATGGGGTTTTCATGGCAAAAATACTAGAGTGGGTTGCCATTTCCTTCTCCAGTGGATCACATTTTGTTAGAACTCTCTGCTATGACCTGTCTATCTTGGTAGGCCCTGCAAAGCATAGCTTATAGCTTCATTGAATTACACAAGCCCCTTTGCCATGATAAGGCAGTAATCCATGAAGGGGAGGAATTGGGTATGTCTGGTCTAATGAAAAGAAATGAGTGGGAGTGGCATGATAGGACTGTTCTGGTATTTGAGGGGCTTCTACAAAGATGAAGGCAATCAAACTATTTTCAAAACACCAAAAGGGAAGACAGGAAACAAGGGTTGGAAACTAAATATGGAAAGAAGCAACCTAGAATTAAGGAGAAATTTCCTAACAGTGAGAGTAATTAACCTATGGAATAGTTTGCCTTCAGAAGCTTTTGGTGCTCCATCACTGGAGGCTTTAAAAAAAAAAAGACCGTACAACCCTTTGTCTGAAATAATATAGGGTGTCCTGCTCGAGCAGGCAGTGTACAGGGGGATGATTGAGAGCATCCTGTCATACAGCATCACAGTGGTTTGGAAGCATCACTGCTTCAGACATGAAGACAGTGCAGAGAGTGGTGAGGATGACTGAAAAGATCATTGGCAGTTCCCTCCCTCCCATCCAGGATATAGCACAGAAGCATTGTTTGAGCAGGGTCCGTAAGATTGTCTGGGACACTACCCATCCTTTTTACAATCTGTTTTCCTTGTTACCTTCTAGGAGGAGGCTCCATGAAGGTAGCAGAACATCCAGATTCAGCCAGTTTCGTTCCATACAGTACAAACCTTGTGAACTCTCAAGCTTCCTCCTTCCATTATATATTCAAGATAGACAGTGTTTAATATTTATATGTATATGTTGGGGTGTAGGTCTATACATATGCTGTATATAGTATGCATATGTTGTATATAGTATGTTTAGATGTGTGTCATGTATGCGTTCACTTTGAGAGCAGGCAACTAAATTTCATTTTTTATGTGTGTCATGCCCACAGTAAAAAATGACAATAAAGGTAATCTCATCTCATCATCTCATCTCATCTCATCTCATCTCATCTCATCTCATCTCATCTCATCTCATCTCATCCCATCCCATCCCATCCCATCTCATCTCAAGACCTCCGAGTTTCTTTCCAACTCTATTATTCTATGTTCTATATTCTAACTGAGTAAATTTGTAACACTTTACATGATAAGATTCAGAAGCTCCTTGAGAGCTGTTAGCATTGGACCTTAACTAACAAGATGGAGTTCAGTGGTGATAAAAGTAAGGTCCTGCATTTAGACAGGAAAAATGAAATGTGCAGGTACATAATAGTCAGTACTTGGCTCAACAGTAGAACCTGTTAAGAGATGTAGATATCCTTTTGAGGAATCTAGGTGTCCTAATAGACCACCACTTTGAGTCAGCAGTGTGTTGTAGCAGCCAAAGTAGCCAATGTAGACCTGAGCGCCATAGACAAGGAAAGGCATCATTCACAAGAAGTGATAGTAAAAGCTCTATATTGCATTAATAAGGCCACACATAACAATATACAAAAGATCCTGACACTCTAGAAAGCAGAGAAAAACAACAAAGATGATAAAGAGGCTGGAGGTTAAATAATGATGAATGGCTAGGGAGCTAGTAATGATTAATCTAACAAAGAGAAGGATTAAGGGTAACATGATAGCTGTCACACCCATACTTGAAGGACTGACACAGGGAAGAGGGGATTGATTTATTCTCCAGAGCACCTGAGGATAGTACAAGAAACAATGAATAGAAGCTTGCCAGAAAAAGATACAACCTGGAATCAAAAAGAAATTTTCTGACAGTGAATATTAATCAGTGGAAAAGCTTGCTTCACAGAGTTGTGGTTGCTCCATTGCTGGAGTTTTGACTTCTGACTCTTTCCAACACACTAAAATGCTAATTACAACCTCAATTTTTTATATTACTTATACTTCTTGTCAGTTTTATAATAGATTCCATGATTCTCTCATAGAATCATACCGCTTGAAAGGACCTTGGAGGTCTTCTAGTCTAACCCATGCCCAGGTAGTGTTCTTATTTCATCCCAGACAAATGGTTATCCAATTTCTTTTTGAAACAACAGTCCCCATTTCTCATATGACCTTGGGAAAATTAATTGCCCACCCCTCTGTAAAATGTAGATATATAAAAGATTTTGGACATTTATATTTTCCATGGTTTTTTTGAAGTGTGTTTTTAAGGCTTTTTAAAATAATGACTTGATATTTTTTTGTTGTGATGTATGTTGTATAGTTATTGTGAAATTTTCAAGTTAATACTAGTTTATAACTGGCCTTTTCATGAATAACCTTCAGCATTTTTTTTCTTCCAGTAAAGCTGTGATGGATCTGTTTGTAGATTTGTGCAGCCAGTACCACTTAAATCCAGCACATTATACTTTTGAGTTGCAGTCTTGGGAGACCCAACAATCTTTGAGTTACAGGCCAAATACTTTGATAGGGACATTAGATGTACAGAAGATACTTCTAAAATTGAAGCTTCCTAAAGAAAAAAAAATCAAGCGGCCTCCACCAAAGATTCCTGAGGTAAAAGCATTTACTTATGATCTATTTCTTGAATTATGTCCAGAAATAGAGAAGGGGATAGTCATCTCACTATGCTGGATTATTTTAATATTGCTGATACAGACTTTTAATCCATCAAGTATCGCAAGGATAGGCATTATTGGCCAAATACATAAGGATCTAGTAATTCCACTGTTCTGATTAAATTTACAGTTGGAGGTTCTTTTGAGTACATTTTTGAAAAAATGTATGGTTGCTTTATGAATTACATTCAGTTTAACATCTTAAATTGATGTTTTTAAATAAGCAGTATATGAATATTTATAATAATAAGTGAATGCATGAATTAACTAACTGAAGCAAACAAAAGCTTGTTGCTTGAACATCTAGGTCTGACTTAAAAGTGAAGAAACTAATTTCAGGGATGGATCATATGAAATGTATAGTAAGTATAGGTAGTTCTTTGTTAACAACCACTTGTCCAGCAAATGTTCAAGTTACAACGACATTGAGTAGTAGTTTCAATTCCTCAAAATTCTGGCTGTCTCAGCATCCCCACAGTCACATGATCATAATCTGGGTGGTTGACAACTGGCTTACTCTTAGGACCGTTGCATTGTCCCATGGTGATGATTGCAACCTTCCCTGCTGGCTTTCCATAAGCAAAATCAATCAATTCCCCTCTGTGCACCCTCCCTCAGGCCCTCTGGATTCCCACTACTCCTCACTGGCCACCCATACACCCTTGCATACCCCTCTTGCATACCTTGAGCCTCACTGCTCCATGCCTTGTACATGCCTCTCCTACCACTCTTGCATTCTTGCTTACCCTCTCTGAGCTTTGCTGCTCTCACACCATGCCTCACTCATGCAGCTCCTCAAACCTCCTCATGCTCTTTATGTGCTTCCCATGACCTGCACACCCTTCTCCCGGTTCAGTGTGCTTATGCCATGTCCTACATCCCATGCATTTTGTTCATCCTCCCTGAGCTTCAATGCATTTGCGCCATGCCTCCCCATTAACTCGCACACTCTTCTCAGCCATTTGTACTCCGTTCCTGGCCAAAGAAATTCTCCATGGTTCTAATATGCAGGTTTTGAAACTAATTTATGAGGAAAGATTCAGGGAATCAGGGGACCTTATAGCGTGCATGCTTGTTTTCTAAGACAACTAAATCTGGTATTTTAGAAAATGTCATTTCTCTTCAGTTACCTTTATCTTCATTATTTTTTTCAGCATATGTATGAATATTGCACTTATGATTTCTGTTTATGCATATATCTATGCAGTTATAGCATTAACATGAAATGAATGTACAGTGTACATTTATTTTGTAGTTTTCTCATCCAGTTTAAATGATCTATTTTAATTCTATTTGAATTATATTAATGAAGTATTGTGTTTAGACATTTTGGTGTTTTCAAATTGCTTTTTCCTAGAAAACTGTGAGACTGGTAGTAAATTATTTGAAGACACAAAAGACAGTATTTCGAGTGAATCCTGAAGTTCCTCTTGAGAATATAATCCCAATCATTTGCGAAAAGTGTGAAGTTAGTCAGGAATGCATTGTTCTCTCAAGAGATACTTTCACTGGAGAAAAATTGGAATTGACAAAATCACTGAATGATCTAGGGATAAAGGAGCTTTATGCCTGGAGCAAGAAAAAAGGTAAGTCACGGTCTATGTTAAACTATTATAGGAAGCTACTGTATGTATTAAACCTTATAAATGGGGAAGTCCATTTTAGAGGTGGCTAGTAGATCAGTAGATTTTATTATTCTAATAAATTCAAACTTAAAAACCATATACCAGCTGAGCAGTGGTCTTTGCTTTGAAAATGTTAATTGCTGCTGCAACATAATATCTGCCAGGTCTTACAGAATTTGGTTCATTAGCACTTCTTTTAAGTTTTCCATTTTATATTGAATTTGACTTTTTTACATTCCAGAAGTCTAAAAAAATGCCAAGGCATTTACATAATTGTAACTTGTTCACAGTTAATTTTAACTTATAAATATCTGAACTGGTAAAAAATTTCAGCTAGTTTTGTTTTATGATAACAATCCCTGTCACAGTAATCTGTCATAAAATATAGTGAGAAACAAAAACTTCTTATTGGTGCCAGTGACATAACAGTTACATCATCAAGACATAGAACACACATCAAAAGCTTATTAATTAATTTCAAGGTGAAATTGGTAAGCATTTTGAATTGAATTGATATAACATTACTCAATAACTAAATAAATTGAATCAGCTACATTAATAGGAGCAGCAACAAGTATTTAAACAAATGTTTTCAGCTGTATTCTACAATGTGTTTAAAATCAATGAAAATTATGTATAACCCTTTATATAAAACAATAGTGCTAAATAAAATAATATATTGTTGAGGCAGTTACTGATCAATCTCTATTAATCTTTATGAAATTTGTTAGAATCCTAAAACAACTTGGATCCTTTTCTGCCCTTTATTTGTCCATTTAAGCATTTTACCTCTGAAGTAGTTACTTGGATCTATGATGGATAATGTTTCTATGTTCCTATAAGTGCAGAAGTATTGAGGATGGGGTGTGAAGGCCAGTAGCTGGAACTCAACCATCCAAGAAATAAAACGGAGTAATCTTTGCCCACCCCTTCTTCTTGATCCACTAATCATTCTTAGCATCAGTGATTTCTCCAATGAATTTGCATGCATGACATGGCCAAAGTAAATCAGATATAGTCTTGTGAATTTAGCTTCTAGTGATGTTTCTAGTTTTATATGATTCAGCATCTCTCTTGGTTGTTCTGGCTGTCCATGGTATACACAACAATTTATGCCAGTAACACAGTTCAAAGGCATCAATTCTTCTTTGATCACGTGTCATGGTTCCTATTGATGATCCCAACAAAATGAGCATAGATAAGACATTCCAATCTCTAATGCAAAACTTTATTTAATACAGCATATCAGCACTGGTGAATTGAAAGCCAGCTCTAATTAGAAAGGTGCCAAAATGTATAAGTTAAAAGCAAAGGACCTCCCCACCCTTTGGTCTGACAAGTACATTGTCCAATCAATTGGCTTGATGGCTCATTATCAGACTCCTGTGAGGCACTCACCCCTTCCTTTTCTCCCCCCCCATCCCGAGTCTGTAGGCAAGCTAGGAAGCAAAGATGGAGGGAATAGCAAAAAGGTCTTTTCGGAGCTTGACATCACTAGTCTTAGAGTCCAATTCTCACACCCATATATCATTATAGGGAAGACTATTGCTTTTAGCCTTCTATTTGTATTTATATCAATACCTCTGTTTTCTAGATTTTATTCCTGTTAACCATTGCAGTGTGTTCAATTTCAGGAGTACAACTGCCGTTGTGAACAATTTTTAATCCAAGGAAGATAAATTTTTGAACTAATTCATTTTCCTCCTTTTAATTTTAAACATATCATGTTCTTATGCAGCTGTTGTCATTATCTTTGTTTTCCTAAAATTAAGAATTAATTCTACATTTTTCACTTTCATCCTTGATTTTCCAGGTATTTTTCCCCAGGTCTTCCTTATGTTATATCATCTGCATACCTCAAATTATTTATTGTTCTTTCTCCAATTTTCACTCCCAACTCAGGCAGTTCTAGGTCTAATTTCCGCTTTATCATTTCAGCATACAGATTGAATAAAAATGGTGATAAAATACATCCCTGTCTAACTAACACCTTACTGATCCTGAACCAATCTGTGTCACATAGAGCGTTCTCACTGTTGCCTCTTGATCAGTGTACAGTGATTTGATAAATTTAATCAGGTGGTTTGGAATAGCAAGTTCATGCAAACATGGTTTATTGTGTTCTACATAATCAAAAGCTTTTCTAAAATAAATAAAACATGCATATAGATCCTTTAGATCAGTCATGTCAAACTTGCGATGTCACATGACATCGTGCAATGTATTGGGACTTTTTCCCCATTGCTGGCAATGGGGTGGGTGTGGTTTCAGTGTGATGCATCTGGCCTGTGGGCCAGCAGTTTGACATGCCTGCTTTAGATATTCATGTGCTTTTTCCATAATCCATGTAATATTGGCAATGTGATCTTGAGTGCCATGCCCCCTTTTAATGCCAGCTTATACATCTCTTGGTCGATGACATTCTGTGGCCTCTGTTGAACAATATTTTAACAAACTCTTGCTTGCATGAGAAATCAGTACAATCGTGTGATATTTGGAGCAGTCTCTGGCATTGCCTTTCTTTACTAATAGGATAAAAAAGAGATTTTTTCCAGTCTTGAGGCCTTTGACATATAGACCATATATCTTGACACAGGGGAGTGATGATACTAACTGGCACTGGTTTTAATAATCCCAAGGTATTCTATCAATATCTGGGGCTTTTTAATTTGTCAATATCTCTATGCCAATTCTACTTCTTTCAAGACATATGGATATTTATTATTTGGGCTGTCATCATTGTCATCTTCAAGGTAAGTTAAACTGCTATAGAGTCGTTCTGTATATTATTTCTACCTGTTCTTGATCTTCTACTGGTCACTTAGTACATTCCTGTTGCAGTCTTTAACAGTTCCTTGCCATGCTAAAAAGTTGAATTGCTTCATTTTCACTGCAGCAAACATGACCTTAGTATGTCCATTCCTGTTAGCTTCTTCCAGATTTTAATAATGCTTTTCCCACTGCTTGTTTTTGTCTTTCCTGGTTTTATGCTGGAAAATTGTCATTGGCACATATACCATAGCAAAAGTCACAACATTTTGAACCAAAATGCCAAACTAAATAAGAAGTCCAGAAGAATAGTAAAAAGGCCAAAACTTTACAAAAACACAGTGATCATTAGTCAAAGAATAATCAGAGTAGAAAACTATTTTCTAGCAATTTGTCACAATTAAGAGAGGGTTTAAATACTCCATGCTGAGCCTATTCAGCTGACGTTCATCAGTCTTGCAGCAGCATATCTGCTCTCTTTTCATAACCTACAGTATATCCTTCTGTGCCAGCCTTATGCAATCTACTTTTGTATTCTGAGGCTGTGATGCTTTAATTTGACCATAATCAAAATCTGAGCCACTTGGTCCAGGAGGCAGAATTCCTCTGGTAGAATGCTTTGGGAATGCTGGAATTGGTTCCATAATATCAAGGATACTACTCTTTGGATTTTTTGAAGTTTGTTTCTTATTGGTCTCAGGACATGATTGATACCATTTTTTCCTTCAGAGTGTGAAAGATACACTCTTGATATTTGCCAGGCCCTTGCCTTCCATATTTATCACATATTGGTCAATAGAATCTTATTAATGTTTGTTCAAGGAACTGAAATTGTGGTGACAATCACCTCCTTGATCAACTGCTTTAGAGCGGAGCATGAGTTTTCTTCTTCTAAAAACTCAGCTCAGATGTGTTTTATAGTACCCATTTAACTGAATCACTAATTAATGGTGTAAGAGCATAGTTACAAGAAAGGAACCTGTTCTTATTTTATGAAATAAGACTTTCCCAGTAAGATCTGGCCTACCCTATATTGTCTTTGAAGGAGGGAATACTTAAGGCTTTCACCTCACAAATGAGACAGAAGCCTGACAACATATCTTCTTAGAAATTTTCCCCATACTCTGGAATAGGTACCTCCTAAGATATAAGATAGCTCCAACCATCTGGTCTTGTGCAAGATGCTTCAGCTCTTACTATTATTCAATATGTTTAGACATTGATGGTAGAAATACTGTTTTTACTTTTTGGAGGTGTTGGTGGTATTTTTATAGTCTTAGAAAATAGGCAATATATTAAAATTTTGTATAAGTAAATAAATCAATGTTAGCATAGTTTCATAGTGTTACTTTCCTGTTGTTGCAGTTCTTCCATCAAAAACTCTGTCTGAATCTTCTTTGAACTATAAAGGTATTGTAAAATGTACTTGGAGAGAAATTTCCTTTTTATTTTTATTTTTGCATGTTTTTATATTAATATTTTTATATTTATTGTTATCTCTGGAATGCATTTTAGCAAATAATAGAAAACCTTTTTGTATGATCATGCTTTATTAGCATGAAAGTAAACTGCGGGTGTCAGTTTCATCTGTTACATGCATGTTAAATGACAAATTTAATAGTATTTATAGCCATATAACCACACAACATAATTATCTCTAGTTGAATGACTGTAAACAAGGGCTTGTAAGCAAGAATTATTTGTAATTCTCTGTATGAATTGCCAACTATTGTTGTTTGTGCATACTTGGCATTTGTTTTACTTTTATTATCAACCTTTGTAAGCATTTTTCCTTCCATTCAATTGTGTTTGATTTTTGGAACCTGTCTGGACTAGTCCCTGCAGTTTTCTTAGCAAGGTTTTTCAGAAGTGGTTTTCCATTGCTTTCTTCCTAGGGCTAGGGGAAAGTGACTGGCCCAAGGTCACTAGCTTGCTTTGTGCCTTATGGCAAGAATAGAAATTACAGTCTCCATTTTTTTAGCCCGATGCCTTAACCACCACACTAAAGTGGCTTTATTAATACATCAGACATTGCATCATGGTTATTTTTAAGCCTTTAAGACCAAAGCTTTCATTAACTATATACAATGGACAATCCACAACTGTGGGCTACCTTTACCTCCTAGCACTCTGTTGGATCCACATCACTTGTGGAAACAGTGAAGACAAATGTTTTGGCCTTTATGGAAGCTTTAGAAATCCCCTTTATGGAGAGCTTTAAGGAATGAAATAGGTATATTAACTTCTTCAGGCAATTTAGGCAATAAAACTGCAAGAATAGACTTCCAGGGTCATAAATTCTCAAATATTTTGGTTTATTGTAGAAAACCCAGAAAAGCCATAAGTGAGAATCCCAGCATTTGATATATATTATCAACTGCAACTCTTATTTGTTGTGAAATCATTTTGTTTTGTTTTGGCAATATATTGATCTGGTATCAGGCTTTTTGATCGATTGTAACACTTTGATTTTTCATGCCTTCATATATTATTGAATATATTTTAACATTCTAGTCTCTAATCTATCTATCTATCTATCATCTATCTATCTATCTATCTGTCTATCTATCTATCTATCTATCTATCTATCTATCTATCTATCATCTATCTACATACTCACCCACCCACCCATCCATCCAATTATCCAATATAGTATTTTAGCCTGAATTCACCTCATTTGTGAATTTTTCATAGAATATGTCAGCTACAGACAATATAAATTATCTATCATTATCTGTTTAAGATACTAACTCAATGTTTATGTGATATTTGTTGTGTAAAAGGATGCAGATTCCAGAAAATAGTATGTATTATTATTTTTATTTGTATACAAAATAGGGAGGGATGTATTAGACAAGTTATGACTGGGCAAGCTAAAAGAAGAATAGCCAATTGATAGTAGAGAAGCAATAATAGAAGGAATGGTAACAATTGCCTACTGTATACAAAATTGCAAAAATTGGGGATAAACTGTCCTGTTGTCCTATTTCCTAACTTAAAATCTGTTATACTGCTTGTGTTTAAAAAATAGTAACAGTACACTGCATAATTACCCAGTTAAATCAAACTCTCAGGATAGCCAACCATTATGTGATTGATTGAAAATGTAACAAATGATCATGTAAACAGGATGAACAGGATGAGCTTTCATTAGGGTTTACAAGTGTTTTACAAATTTGTGTTTGTTTTCTGATTGTAAATAAAGTTGTATTTATTATGTCACATTTAAAGAGTCTGATAGGAATTTAAGAATCTATACCCACAGACAGATACAAAAAGGAAATTTCAATATAGGTAATAAAACTTGGGTTGAAATCTAAAATAAGTAACTTGAGTGAGGGCCATGTGACTTTTTTTTCTCTCATGAGTAATTCGGGAGATAGGGCAGGATATAAGACCATGTGACTTTTTTTCTCTCATGAGTCCCTCGGGAGATAGGGCGGGATATAAGTCCCATTAATAAATAAATAAATAAATAAATAAATAAATAAATAAATAAATAAATAAATAAATAAATAAATAAATTCATAAGAATAATAAAAGTTCCTTTTAATATATATGTGTCCACTATGCAGTAGAGGTTTCTGATTTCAGTTTTCAAATAGATAAGCTATTCTTTTAAAAATGTTATTTGAGCTGGATTGGAATAGTCATTGTGACTTGTGCATTTAACAGAAACAAAAATATCAACTGGTTGTGGCACATCACTAAAGGAAAAGAAAGGATTTCTTGGATTTTTCAGGACAAGTAAGAAAAACAAGGTAAATGCTATATTTGTTTCTTTGGCTAGTGATTCTTACTTATCTGACTCAGCTTTTGTCTTGTAGCTTGTACTTAGGGTGTTGCTAAAATGTCTCTTTATTGCATCTTTGTCACAAATATTGACCAAGCAAATATATTAGTAATCCACAATCCAATGCTGCAGATAGACATAGATTCATTGGTTTATGGTCATTCTTTCAGCTATCCCTCAGTTATTCCTGGTGCAATAGTTGGAATGCAGTATTGCAAATTCTGCGCACAGCCTGAAGTTTGATCTTGATGGGATTTAAGGTTGACTCAGCCTTCCATCTTCTGAAGTTGGTAAAATGAAGTCCAGATTGTTGGGGGCAATATGCTGACATTGTAAACCATTCAGAGAATGTTCTAAAGCATTGTGGTATATAAGTCTAAATGCTATTGCTATTGCTTGATAGAGACATAGTTTTACTGTCTTTAATAAATTCCAATTACTGGGACATTAGATTAAAAAAATCAAAATGTGAGCCTTGGTGGAGCAGTGGGCTAATGCCTCCTTAAGTAACACCAGCTGCCTGCAATTAGTGCAGGTTCGAGTCCCACCAGGCTCAAGGTTGACTCAGCCTTCCATCCTTCCGAGGTAGGTAAAATGAGGACCCAGATTGTTGGGGGCAATAAGCTGACTTTGTAATAATGCCGCTTGGGGTGTGTGTGTGAAAGCCCTAATAAGCAGGCATATACATAGAATGAAGGCTACTGCTAAGCTTGTAAGCCGCCCTGAGTCTTCAGAGAAGGGCGGGATATAAATGGAATAAAAAAAAAAAAAATATTTTTGGCAAGTGATGATATTTCTTGAAAATCTGAAGATCCTATGAATATCAGATCAAAGTATGGCAGCTATAGGACAGTCTAGTTCAGTGGTGGTGAACCTTTTAGAGACCGAGTGCCCAAACTGCAACCCAAAACCCACTTATACATCGCCAGGTGCTGGGTGGGCATGGCCCAGCGAGTGGGCGTGGCCCCCCAAGTGGGCATGGTGACTGAGTGGGCATGGCTATGGTAGTCATGGCAGCATGGGTGGGCGTGGCCAGGGTAGGCATGGCCACCTCGATGTTGCTTCTGAGAAGGGATGCCTATGGGGGCCGGGCAGGGTTGGGAGAGATCCAGGGGGTCTCTGGCGGGTGGGCTAGTGAGCAGGAGGCTCGTCATCTTGTTTTGGCAATGAGCCAATCAGATCACAGTAGGATTCAGTTATTGTTGTCATGTATTGAAGCTGAGAGGAGGACATTTGTCAGTGTGTTATGTGATCGCTATCAAGTTGGTTGGTTTTTTTGTGTGTTCTTTCATTTAGTGAGCTTGTAAAACATAATAAAATTAAAGTAATGGTGCAAAGGGTTGACTGGTTGCCCAGAAAGCCATGTAAAATAGTATTATTAAGTGAACAAGGCTACAGTTATAAAGAAATTAGAAGAAAAATTGGTGGAAACTTAACCAAAGGTGGCATTTTTACTGTACACTTTTCCCAAAAGTTTTCCACAATTTTGGCCACTACTGTATAAGGGGGGAATTAAACAATGAAAGCACAGTGTCATGGATTTTACAGGTTGTTGGAAAAGTACTCATTCATTTTACCAGATGCTGAAAATAACAGAAATCTGCAGCAGAATGCCTGTAGTGATATAAATCTGCAGCAGATGCAACTGATATAAAATCTGGACAAAGAATGGTCAATAAAGCATTCTTGATTGTCTATTTTATCTTTCCTAATAAGCTGTAACCAACTTCCTCACTTAACTTTGCAAAATCTGTGGGTCCCACACCATTCCACATACCTGCAAGAAAGCAGCTGCAATCCGAGTACTCTAACTCAGGGCTTTTCCAGTTGCCTAGCAAGGTGTCAAAAACTTGATGAACCCCCCCCCAAAAAAAGGGAAAAAATGATAAAGTACAGTAGTCCTCGACTTACAACAGTTAACTTAGTGACTGTTCGAAGTTACAAAGGACACTGAATAAAGTGGCTTATGACTATTTTTCACTTATGACTGTTGCAGCATCCCCAGGGTCATGTGCCTCCCTCCTTCTCATTCCCATCTCCTTCCTTCCTTCCTTCCTTCCTTCCTTCCTTCCTTCCTTCCTTCCTTCCTTCCTTCCTTCCTTCTTTCGTTCTCCCTCCTCTCCTTCCTTCCTCTCTTTCTCTTTTCCTTTCTCCAAAGTGCAAACACATGCGTCCTCCTCCCCCTGCGAGCTTCTGCAAAGTGCAAATGGATGCCACAGCTGTGGCACTGGGGCTGAACAAGAGGCCCGGTGGTGGCGGCAGCAGCGGGCTGATGCTGCTGAAGCGGGGCAGGCCTGTCAGGAGCCTGGCTGCTGGCAAGGCGGAGGAGGAAGAGGAGGAGGAAGATGACGATGAGTACGGAGCCAAGGAGAGGAAGGAAGGTCCACCGGTGGTGGTGGTGGCGGTGGGCAAATAGAGCCACGTCTTCATCTCAGCCATGCTGTGCAGGGTGGGCAGCAGTGGGCAGCTGAGCAGGAAGGCGCTTGGCCGGGAGATGCAATCCATCGGCCCCACCGCCAGCATCCCCAGATCGGACGGCTGGGCAGGGTGCTGATGCTAAAGGGATGTTCCTCTTTTGAAGCCCCAGAGCCTTCTTTGGACAGGGAGCAGAAGCCATATCCTGCGGACTGGTTTCTAGGGGCGAAAGGAAGAGTCCCCAAAGGGCAAAGATGGCTGAGGAAAGGGGGGAGAGATATAGGAAAGTGGTGTGGGAGTCAATTTCAGGGAGCCTGTTCTGCTATGGGGGGGGGGGGGCTGAGCTGCTATAGCAGAGAGAAAGCAACTAACTGGAGTCAGGGAGTCAGCATTGAAAAGAAAAGTGATATTCCCTGTCCAAGCTTGGGGGAAAAAGAGAGAGAGTATGCCCAGCTTCTCCCTTTCTAGGCTGAAGCAAAGGCATTGAAAGATAAAAGGCCTGCCTGGAGCAAGGAGTTCAAGGAACGTGGGAAGGCTCCATTCAGGAGGAGTGGACTGTTGAAGCGGAGATGGTCTGCGCAGGGCAAGAGAAGTGAGGTCGGCCTCTTCTGGCATAGGAATGACCTAAAAGCATCCCTTGATTTGGAAGAAGCAATGATCAGGGCTGGGAGGGGCTCACTTGGATCGGATGGGGAGCTGTCTGGACAGCTGACCTCAGGGGCTCCCTTTGAAGAAGGGGATCCCTTCTGGTGATCCCAGGGAGAGAAACCGTTCCTGGATAATCTCTCCCCCCAAAAAAAACAAAGCAGGGGAAAAACTCCTCCAAACTATCAGCGCCCTCATAGAAGGCAGGCAGCAGAGGGGCAGGAAACCTCTGTGGAGGAATTGGAACTTCCAGTCGTCTCTGGGAGGAGCTGCTGGTGGTGATGGGTGGAGGGTGAAGACCTGCAGGTGGGATTAAGAGATGGTGGGAAGAGCAAAGTCCTTCTCTCGGGCTTGTCTCTGGCTCCTTTCCGGGCAAAGGGTGGCTCAGCCAGCCCATTCCCTGGCTGGCTGCTCAGTGAGGGGAGCAAATGGACACTAGGGCTAAGCTCCCAGGGAAGGAAAATGGCATTCACTTGGTGCAGGAAGAGTGAGGTGCACTGACGAGTGGAGTGCAGAAATCAGCCCCATCAAAGGCTCCGAGCTGCAGCCCGACAGACGAAGAAGACTCCGCTTGGCTCTGGTTCCCTTCTCCACAGATGGAGGGACCCTGGTCAGGCTCTGGGAGATCCTCCTGTACTCCCTCTAGACACGATCATGTGATCCCAAGGGAGAAAGCACTGCTGCCACTGCTGATCTTCCTTCAGCCCAGCCTCAGGCTTTGTGGGTTGCCTGCAAAGAAAATGCTCCCGATCTGAGCACAAGTAGAGGAATTTCTGCCCTTTTCTTCTTTTTCTTTTTCCCCCCTTCCTAAATGCAGGCCAGGCTGGCTGGGTGCTCCCTCTGTGGCTGGTCGGGGAGATTCTGGTTTTCCTTTCCCGGCTTGGCTCGTCACTTTCCCCCCTCTCTCTCCTTTTTTTTTTTTGAGTTGTGCCGCTCACCTTTTTTGCCCGTTTACTTTGTGGCTGGCCAGGCTCGTCTTTGCCTCTTCCCTGTGCAGCTGTCCCACTCACATGTGTGATTGGCCTCTGCACCGCCAACCCCATTGGCGCCTGCAATCTGCCTGGCCTGCCCTCTGGCCCTGGGCAGCGCCTCTGCCCTGCATGGCTGTCCCGCTCATGTGTGCGATTGGCCTCCACACAGCCACTACCAGCACCTGCAGTCTGCCTGGCTTCCCTTCTGCCTGCTTTGCACAGCTCCTCCTGGGCCTCCTGCACCCACTGTTAACCCTCCCACCACCATGCTGGGTAAGGTTTCCATCTTCACCTTTGTCCAGTTGCCCTCGCCTTACTAACCTGCCTTTCAGCTGCATTCTGTTTGTCTGTTTGCTTCTCAGCATTTGCCACATGTTTGTGGGACAATCGGTAAAAAAAAAAAGTTCCATGAGATTTTCTAAGTTCTTGTGAGAACTCGTGAGAAGTGAGAAAGTCTCATGGAACTTTTTTTTGTTCCAGAAACACATTGAGAAGGCTGAGAAGTGAATGGAGAAATGAAATGCAGCTAAAAGGCAAGTTAGCAAAAAAAAAAAAACCTTTGGGGGAGGCGAAAGCATCTGGGCAGGGTCGGAGACAGCAACCTTACCCTGCACAGCTTTGGCAGGTGTCTGGCAGGGGGAGGGAAGCAACAAGCCCCGCCCCATCCCTCACATGGAGTGCCCTGTTCCCACTGCTCCCACCTGGCATCCTCAGCAATAGGATGGGAGACCATCAGGGGATGGCAAAAGGGCAACAGGGCTGCTGGTGGTCAAGTGCTAAGGCAGGACTTCCCTCAGGTCCTCACTCCCTCTCATTCCAGTCTCCCTCCCTCCCTCCTTCCTTCCTTCCTCCTCCCTCCTTCCTTCCCTCCCTCCCTCTCTCTGTTCCCAGGTTGGGACAAGGGGAGGGGGAGAGTTTGGCAGTGCTTCTCTCAAAGAATCTGAGAGTTGGAAAAGAACTTTGAGGTCTTTAGTCCAACCCCCTGCTCAAGCATTCCAGACAATGGAATATCCAATAGTCCAGTGATGGAGCATTCACAATTTCTGAAGGCAAGCCTTTTCACTGGTTAGTTGTTTTCACAAGTCCTTCATTCTAGGCTGGATTTCTTCTTGATTAGTTTCCATCTATTATTGCCTTCTGATGCTTTGGAAAATAGGTTGACCTTTTCTTCTCTGTGGCACCCCATCAAATATTGGAACACTGCTATCATGTCACCACCCCAGTCCTTTTCACTAAGCTAGACATACACAATTCCCACAAACATTTGTCATATGTTTTAGCCTCCAGCCTCTAATCATCTTTGTTTACTGCAAAGTCGCGTGGTCACACAGAGAGACGGACACTGGAGCTGGGTAGTAACTTCTTTATTGGATCAGGAATGAAAGCTGGGCAAAGGGGTTACCTGGCGTCTATTTATACCTGCCCAGGTGAATCGCGACCAATAGATTCAAACCTGGGCTTCCCGCCAGTGCAGGTGGCCAATGGATTTAAACCCTGGCTTCCCGCCAGAGCTGACCATGCCCTTGGGGCTGTCAATGACTTGCTCTATTCAGGCTTTCCCGCCAAAAGCGGTTGTAGCCTGGAGCTGTCCAGCCCCCTGCTGTGCTGACATCCTGTGTATGCTTAAGAGCATACACTACACCCCTTCCCCCATAGTGAGGGATTAACCTCTGTCATTCTGTCTCCCATAACTATATACACTTATTTACATCTATACACAGAATTTACATTTGTTTATTTCCCAGTTACACCTCCCCCTAAGAACGCACATAGTCAGTGAGGTAGCTTGGAGCCTTGTGAGGCCTGCTTGATCTCCTTGGGACTGGTTCCCCCGGTGGTGTGGTGCTGTTTCTTGTCTCCCTTGCTGTTGTTGTTGTGGTGGATTGTGGTGTGTATGTGTGTGTGTTGGGGTGCCTTGGCTTTGTGTTATGCTGGGTTCTGGTGACTGCCTGGTTTCCCTGTCTATCTCCTGCCTGGGGTAAGGTTGCCTCTGTGCCCCTCTGGTGACCCTCCTGGGTGTTTGTGTTAGTGTTGTGGGTTGTTCCTCCTCAGCCCCCAGTGTGTCCTCAATAGCCATTTCTGGAGCCCTTTTCCTCAGCTGGTCCAGGTGCCTCTTCCAACAGAGTCCCCCCTCCACCCTTACCTTGTAGGAAAGGGGTCCTGTTTGCTCTAGTATTTCCCCTGGAACCCATGGATGACCTGAGCTATAGTTCCTTGCCCAGATGGGGTCCCCCGTGTTAAAATTTGTTTTAATGTTAGGGGTCCTGGCGTCTGCTGCTACTCTGTCTGGGTGGAGCCTGTCCAGCGTTGTTATTAGGCGTCTGCCCCATCTGAGTTCCGCTGGGCTTTTGCCTGTGGCAGTGCAGGGTGTTGCATGTTGGTGTAGGAGGAAGGTGGCCAGTCTTTGCTTCCAATTCCCCTGCACTATGCTCTTGAGGGCGTCCTTTGTTGTCCGCACGAATCGCTCTGCCAAACTATTACTGGCTTGCAAATGTCTTTAAACGTTCTGGCAGAGATGATTGACACGGCTGACCCTGAGTCCAGTTCCATCGTGCAGGGAATCCCTTGCAGCTTCACCCTTAATTTTATTTTTGGGGTAAGTATCGGAGGGCCCCCTGTTAAGCAAACAGCCGTCCGTCCCTCTGTGTGGCTGACCGACAGTCTTGGCAACCGCTCCCTGTACCTGTAGCAAACTGGAACTCTGCTTCCACTTCGTGCAGGCTGTCCCGTTGCTTGCTCCTGCAGACCGCCGCGATGTGCCCGGTTTTCCCACACGCCCGACACTTTGCCGACTTGAATCGGCAGGTAGACCGAGGATGCTGTCCTCTGCAGCTTGCGCAATGGGTAGCTCGGGAGCAGTTTGAGCCGCAGCCGGAGCACTGGGTAGACCGGGGTTGTCCGCAGCCGCCATGCTGGGTAGACCGGGGTCCGCAACCGCAATGCTGGGTAAACCGGGGCCGTTTCGCGCTGTAGCCAGGGAGTTGGGTAGACCGGGGGCTGCTCACTCTGCACCTGTACTCCTGGTACCTCAGGTCCTCCGTGGCTGGTCGTGGCTCCCTCACATTGTCTCGGTTGGAGTTGATGGGTCGCGGTTGTCGGTGTATGGCGTCCACTTCAGCTTCCGCCTCTTCTGCTTTGCTGCAACCGCTCAACTGGTGGACGGCTCCGCTCTCTCTCGCGTCGGACCCCTCGGCCACATCCCAGGCTAGGAACTCCTCCTGGATGTCCCTCAGGGTTAACTTCTGCTTCGCGAAGATTTTCTGCCGCAGCTTCCGGTCCCTCAGCCCACAGACGATCCGATCCCACAGCCGGACCTCTAAATTTTCAAAGTTGCAAAGACAGGCTGCCTGCCTTAGGGCGGCCATGTATTGTTTGGCAGACTAACCCGACCGCTGATCCCGTTTCTCGAAGTGGTACCGCCATGCGATTTCGGATGTCTCAGGCCTGAAGTGCTCGGTCAGCTTCGCTAGCAACTCGCCGTACCCGATGGTGTGGATGTCGGGCGAGCAGAGACTGACCGCCAGCTGGTACGTTTCCGTCCCGCAGCTGCAGAGTAGCGCCGCCGCTCTCTGTCAGTCATCTTTCACCCCGTTCGCCCTTAGGTAGCACTTGAGCTGTCCCACGAAGGCTTCCCACTCCTCGGGGCGGTTACTATTGAAAAGGGGATACTGACCCAGTTGTGCCATTCCGCCGTCTCGGTTGTCCTGCGTCTGGATCCGGGGCTGCCGATAGGGTTCCGTCTGCGGCTAGCGCTGTCCGGTGCAGGATCCCACCTTCGTCGCCAGTGCAAAGTTGCGTGGTCACACAGAGAGATGGACACTGGAGCTGGGTAGTAACTTCTTTATTGGATCAGGAATGAAAGCTGGGCAGAGGGGTTACCTGGCATCTATTTATACCTGCCCAGGTGAATCGCGACCAATAGATTCAAACCTGGGCTTCCCGCCAGTGCAGGTGGCCAATGGATTTAAACCCTGGCTTCCTGCCAGAGCTGACCATGCCCTGGGGCTGTCAACGATTTGCTCTATTCAGGCTTTCCTTCCAAAAGCGGTTTTAGCCTGGAGCTGTCCAGCCCCCTGCTGTGCTGACATCCTGTGTATGCTTAAGAGCATACACTACATTTACCATCCATTTAGACTAGATGGTCCCCCTGGTTTAGTTTATAGAACAGTGGCCACAAGCAGAGCCTTCTCAGAGACAGCACCTCAATTATAGAACTTTCTCCCAAGGAAAATATGAACAGTGCATCTCTCACCCATTTGGAGGCAACTCCAAACACACTGTTCAGCCAGGCATATGTAGAACAACACCTTTTATAGTCAAACAGCACTAAGTAAATTACTACTAATATTTTTATTTTTTAAAATACACACTTTTAATATTGTTTTAAGCTGGTGATGCTTTACAATAGCTGTCTTTGAGAGTTTTTTTTCTTGCAAACCACCCTGGATTTCTCAGAAACATTTAATTTTGAATTAGACGTTGATTTAATAAATTAGGCAGAAAGAAACAAATATTTAAGGACATCTATATCCCACAGACCCCAGACTTTCGGTTTGGTCGAGGATGAGGCAGATGGAAGAAGCTGGAGTTCCAGCTTCTCAGTCCAGTTTTGCTTCACCCAGTGTCCCTTAAAGGGACAGAAAGTTGCCTTGGAGGGGCAAGGAAGAAAAAGGGATACTCCAGGAGCTTGGATCTGGTGGTGACTGATCTTAGTGAACTGAAGAACCCCTCTAAAGGGGTGGAAGAAAGGCTTCCAGGAGAGTCGAAACAGCCCAAGTCATCTCCAGCTGAAAGGGAAGCTCCACAAAACAGCTGTTCTTCAACAACGGGTGGAGACTGGATGAGCTGAAGTCTTTTCCTTCTCCTTGTGGATTAAAAAACATTGAGACCCTGATGCGGAAAAGCTGAAAGAGTAAAGACCCCCAGAAAGACTAATTTAAAAGCGGTAGGTAATTATAACAAGGGGGAAGTGCTTTAAGAGTATCGTAGATTGATAACTAAGCCGAGGAGGACATCTAAGTGGTGAAAAAAGAAATGACAGTACCAAGAAAAGGGGGGGGGGAGGAAAAAGTGTTTTTACCAAAAACGACCTTGACAGACACCTGTGAACAATATAGTGCCTTGGTTTGAGATTACAAGTGAAAGAGAAAAGACTGTTTACAGCTACATTTGTTGACTTTGGTTAAAACTAATTAGACATTATCTGGAGAAAGAGAACATTTTAAAATAAAGATGTGACTGGAGGAGGTGGATTTGCCATACAACAGCTGGCTTCTTTTTATACTTTGGATATTAGTCTAAGACTGTGAGTTGCAAAATGAGTACATCAAATATTACCAGACTTGCAAAGAAAACCTCTTCTGCACCCTCTGTGGGACAATCCAATCCAACAACTCAGGGATCTGTTGGGACAATGCTGCGATGTGAGAAAGCAAGCACCACTCAAGAGGAAATGTAGGCTTCATTAAAATTGATCCAAGAGATGATGCAAAAAAGTCAGGAAGTGACACAAAAAAATCATGAAGAGACACAAATTAAACTGGAGAACGTAAGTGAAGAAATTCTGGACATAAAGGCAAAATTTGAAGCCCCAAATCAAAATATCATTAAAAATGAACAGAAAATCCAGGAAATGGAAAACAAAACTGAGGACATTGATAAAAAGGTGGAAATGTTATTACAAAAAAAAGAAAGAATTAGAACAAGGAAATCAACAGCTAGAGTGGGCAATGGCAATTGTAGAAATGGAAAAAGTGGAACACTATTTAAGATTCCAAAATATCTCTAAGGATAGAGAAGAAAACATAACAATTGTGATAATTGATCTGTGGGCGGAGGCTCTAAACCAGACATGTCAAACTCGCAATGTTATGTGATGTCACGCAACGTATCGGGACAGTTTTGCCATTGCTGGCAATGGGGTAGGCGCAGCTTCCAGATGATGCGTCCGGCCCATTGGCTGGCAGTTTGACACCCCTGCTCTAAACGCAGATAGAGCAGAAATGCAAAATGAGATTGATGAAATATTTTGCATGAACTCAAGCTATGCAAGAAAAAACAGATTACCAAGAGAAGTACATGTACGATTCATTAAAGAAACAACAAAAGATGAAGTTCTGAGAAAAATGATAGAGGAACCATTACAATACAAAAATAAATTGTGGTCCTAAAGCAGATACCCAAGAGAGTAAGTGATACTTGGATACCCTACCATTTCTTAACCACAAAGTTGATTGCCAAAGACATAAATTTCAGATGGTTAATGCCGGAAGGCATTCTAATAAATTGGAACAACAGAAGGTTTTGACTGGATTCAATCTGGAAAACGGAGGATTTCGAAGTAAGGAACAGAGCAATTTTGGATGAAGGAGTGCAATAATGACAAGGGCAGAAGCAAATGGAAGAGAAGGCCCAAGGAGCAACTGCACAAGCAGAACAACAGAAGGAGAAAGATGAACAAGAGGGTGAAGGTGAAGGATTACAAGATCAACTAGACCTAAATATAAATAATGGAAATAGAGAAAGAAATGGAATCTTTTCAGTAAATGTAAATGGACTAAACTCCCCATCAAAAAGAAATAAAATCTTTAGGAAACTACAGAAATTGAATATAGACATAATTTATTTGCAAGAGACACACATAAGAAAACAACCTCACAAACTATTGGAATTCTCAAAAATTGGGAAGCTTCATTATACAAAAAAGAGGGGTTGCTGTATATGTCAAAGAAACAACAGATTACAAATTAGTGTACTCAGATGAAGAAGGAAGAAATGTAATGGTTGAAATATATCTACATCAAAAACAAACATTGTTAGTGGCAATTTATGCTCCAAATAACAATCAAGAAAAAATTTATCAAAGCCTAAATAGAAAATTAATAGAAATGGAATACCAAAATATTTGTTTAATAGGGGACTTCAGTGCGATAGTTGATGGAACAATGGATTACTAAAGCAACAAATCAAGAAAATCTGGAAGATGAAGATTACCTAAGACATTTTTTGATATAGCAGAAGAAATTGGAATACAAGACACCTGGAGAGAAATTAATCCACAAAACCTACAATATACTTTTTACTCAAATCCTGGTGAAGAATTGATATTTATTTATTTATTTATTTTATTTTAATTCCATTTATATCCCGCCCTTCTCTGAAGACTCAGGGCGGCTTTACAAACTTAGCAGTAGCCTTCATTCTATGTATATGCCTGCTTATTAGGGCTTTCACACACCCCCAAGCGGCATTATTACAAAGTCAGCTTAATTGCCCCCAACAATCTGGGTCCTCATTTTACCTACCTCGGAAGGATGGAAGGCTGAGTCAACCTTGAGCCTGGTGGGATGCGAACCTGCACTAATTGCAGGCAGCTGGTGTTACTTAAGGAGGTATTAGCCCACTGCTCCACCAAGGCTCTTAAATGACTTGGATGACATCTGAATTGAGGATGGATATACAGGGAATCGAGATAGAAATAGGTACACGGATAGACCATAATTTAAAAGTGACATGAAAGGAACACAACCCCCCCCCCAAGATGGACTTTAAACCAATCTATACTAAAAGAAAAAGAATTCATAGAATTAGCGAAAAAAGAAATGGAATTCTTCTTAAAAATAAATAAAGTAGAAGATACATCATTAGAAAACCTATGAGACACAGCTAAAGCGTACTTCAGAGGCATAGCTATAATATATATAGCCAAAAAAACTGCTGAGAAGACAGCAATATCTATTACTAAAAGGAAAATTTGGAAAGTTAGAAACAGAACTACAAAAAACTCCACAGAAAAAGACTTTGAAAAGAGAAATGGAAATAATAAAACACAAACTAAATCTGTTGGACTCAGAAAAATTGGCAGAACAGATAAAGAGAGCCAAACAAAACTTTTTTTTGAAAATGCTAATAAACCAGGAAGATGGTTAGCTTATAAACTTAAAAAACAGAAAGAGAAGAAAATAATATATAACTTAGTAGATGGAAAAGGTTGTCTACAATTTAAAAATGAAGAAATAAAAAAGATAATTAAGGAATACTATAAGGAATTGTATGATAAAGGGGAGACTTCAAGAGAGAGAAAACGGTTCAATATCTAGAAGAAAGTAAACTTCAGAAAATTCCAGAGTCATTTAAAACTATGCTAGACAAAAGGATCACAATGATGGAGATATCAGAGGCTATAAAACAACAAAAAATAGGAAAACACCGGGCCCAGATGGGCTCTTGGTGGAGCTCTATAAAAATTTACAAGACATTGAGCAAACCGCTGAAAGATGTTTTAAATGGACTTTTGTTAGAGGCTAAGCTTCCAACTACAGACCTGGCATGCATTATGGAAACTTGGTTGGGCCCAGAGGGAGGAGTCCCTTTGATTAAGTTATGCCCACCAGGTTTCCCTGTGCTTCACCAGCCTCGGGCTCAGGGTAGGGGCGGTGGGGTGGCAGTTGTTATTAAGGAGACCCTTTGTCCGCGGGAGGCCACTGCCCCTCAAATAGGCGGATGTGAGTCCCTCCTCCTGAGGTGGGGCCCTGGGGGTCAGTTGGGCCTGTTGCTTGCGTACCTTTCTCCCAGCTGCGTGGCAACGGCCCTGCCTGGGCTGCTTGATGCTCTCTTGGGTTTGGCGATTGAGTTTCCCAGACTTATGGTTCTGGGGGATTTTAACCTGCCCTCCATGGAAAGTGCATTGGGGGTGGCCCGAGAGTTCATGGCTTCCATGATGGCCATGGACCTGACCCAGATTATTCAGGGTCCGACTCATGAGGGGGGAAACACGCCCGACTTTATTTTTATCTCTGGGCAGTGGCTTAATGGTCTGGGTGGGGTTTCCCCAATCTCTCAACCCCTTTCATGGACAGACCATTATCTCCTGTGGCTGGGCCTCCGTTATGCCACCTCCCGCTGCTGGGTGGTGGAGCCCACCAGGTGGTTCCGCCCCAGGTGCCAGATGGACCCGGATAGGTTCCAGATGGCACTTGGACAGATTCCTGCCTCCCTTTCCCACAGCCCGGTCAAGACCTTAGTTGACGCGTGGCAACAGGCTGCTTTGGAGGCTCTCAACCGCATTGTGCCTTTGCGGCCCGGTTGGCCCCTTGGTTTTCCGTGGACCTGCGGGAGATGAAGTGCCGGAGGAGGAGCCTAGAGAGCATTTGGAGGTCCAGTTGGTCCGAATCTGACCGAACACAGTTAAGATCTTTTACTAGATCTTACCTTGTTGCAATGGGGGCGGTGAAGCGTGCTCACTTCGCCACCCTCATTGCATCTGCAGATAACTGCCCGGCCACCCTGTTTAGGGTGACCCATTCCCTTTTAAATCAGGGGACAGGGGAGGACCCCTTGCAGGGACGGGCCGAGGAGTTTAGTCAGCATCTGCTGGATAAAATCGCTCAGATTTGGGCTGGTCTGGACTCCGACTGGGCAGTATCTGACGAGGGGGAAGCGACGGGTTTGGCTGATAATATTTGGGACGAGTTTGATCCTGTGACTCCAGATGAAGTGGACAGGATCATGGGGAGATTAAGTGCTGCAACGTGTTTGTTGGACCCGTGTCCCTCCTGGCTGGTTTATGCAGCTCGGGAGGTTACACGAGGCTGGCTCCTGGCAGTTATTAATGCTTCCTTGAGTGAGGGGTGCTTCCCTGCTGCCTTGAAGGAGGCGATGGTGAGGCCCCTCCTCAAGAAACCTGCCTTGGATCCAGCTATTTTAAATAACTTTCATCCTGTCTCCAACCTCCGCTTTCTTGCGAAGGTTGTTGAGAGCGTGGTGGCAAGGCAGCTCCCTTTGGTCCTGGAGGAAACTGAGTATCTGGATCCATACCAATCGGGTTTCAGGCCCGGGTACAGCATGGAGACGGCATTGGTCGCGCTGGTGGATGATCTCTGGCGGGCCCGGGATAGGGGTTATTCCTCTGTCCTGGTCCTATTAGATCTCTCAGCGGCTTTTGATACCATCAACCATGGTATCTTGCTGCGACGTCTTGGGGAGTTGGGAGTGGGAGGCACCGTTTTACAGTGGTTCTCCTCCTACCTCTCAGGCCGTTCGCAGACGATGTTGGCAGGAGGGCAGAGGTCAACCCCGAGGCCCCTTAGTTGTGGGGTGCCCCAGGGGTCGGTCCTCTCTCCCCTCCTGTTCAACATCTATATAAAGCCACTGGGTGAGATCATCCATGGTTTTGGGGTGAGGTATGATCAATATGCTGATGATACCCAGCTTTTCATCTCCACCCCGAACCAACCCAGTGATGCCCTCGACGTGATGTCCCGCTGCCTGGAAGTGGTAGGAATCTGGATGGGGAAGAACAGGCTCCAGCTCAACCCGGCCAAGACTGAGTGGTTCTACATACCGGCATCTCGTTTAGTCCAAGAGGTTCCATCTTTGGTTATGGGAGGAGAGGTGTTACCTCCCATTGATAGGGCGTGCAACTTAGGCATCCTCCTGGATACATGACTCAGTTTTGAAGATCATATAGGAGTTGTGACCAGGGGGGCTTTTGCCCAGGTTTTTGCCCATACATACATATATACATACATACATGGATAGAAGCAAATATTACTTTAATACCAAAAGAAGACTCAGATTTGACGTATATTAAGAACTATAGACTGATCTCATTACTTAATGTGGATTATAAAATTTTTACTTCAATAATGGCAGAAAGATTAAAAAAATACTTAGTTGAATTTATACATTCAGATCAAATGGCTTTTTACCAAAGAGACAAATAAAAAACAACTTAAGAGTGATAATTTATTATTTATTTATTTATTAATGGGATTTATATCTCGCCCTATCTCCCAAAGGACTCAGGGCGGCTAACAACAAAACATATAATAAGTACAGAAATTAAGATAAAAATAAAATTAAAATCATCTGTGCAATAAATTAAAATTAAAAACTAAAAATAAATTAAAAATTGTAAATATAATTAAAATGCCTGTCAGTCCAGGTCAGCCTGGTGGAATAGGAGTGTTTTGAGGCCGCGGCGAAAGGATTGGAGATTTTGGGCCATCCGAAGCTCAGGGGGGAGCTGATTCCATAGGACTGGCGCTCCCACAGAGAAGGCCCTCCCCCTGGGGGTCGCCAGCCGACATTGCCTAGCTGACGGTACCCTGAGGACGCCTTCTCTGTGTGAGCGTACTGGGCAATGGGAATTGGTTCCCGGCAGCAGATGGTCCTGCAAGTATCCCGGGCCTAAGCCATGTAGGGCTTTAAAGGTAAGTACCAGCACCTTAAATCTCACCCGGAGGGCAACCGGTAGCCAATGCAGCTCACGCAAGAGGGGTGTAATATGGGAGTATCGGGGTGCTCCCATCACTACCCGTGCAGCTGCACTCTGCACCAGCTGAAGCCTCCGGGTGGTCTTCAAGGGCAGCCCCATGTAGAGAGCATTACAGTAGTCTATACGGGAGGTAAGGGACGTGGTGGCTCAGTGGGTTAAGACGCTGAGCTTGTCGATCAGAAGGTTGGCAGTTTGGCGGGTCGAATCCCGAGTGTCGCGTAACAGAGTGAGCGCCTGTTACTCGTCCCAGCTTCTGCCAACCTAGCAGTTCGAAAGCACGTAAAAAATGCAAGTAGAAAAATAGGGACCACTCCAGTGGGAAGGTAACAGCGTTCCGTGCGCCTTTGGCGTCTAGTCATGCCGGCCACATGACCACGGAGACGTCCTCGGACAAGCGCTGGCTCTTCGGCTTTGAAACGGAGATGAGCACCGGCCCCTAGAGTCGGAAACGACTAGCACGCATGTGCGGGGGAACCTTTACCTTTACCTTTTTATACGGGAGGTAACGAGTGCGTGGGTGACTGTACGTAGGGCATCTCGGTCCAGAAAGGGGCGTAATTGGTATATTAGGCGAATCTGGGCAAATGGATGTATTAGAATACTATGAACTACATCCAGGGAAACAGTTAGCATTAATATTCTTAGATGCCGAAAAGGCATTTTTCAATGTTTCCTGGCAATTTATGATTCAGCAATTACAAATAATGGACTTTGGAAAGAACTTTATAAATATGAGAAAAACAATATATAGCAACCAGACAGCAAAAGTGATTGTGAATGGAGAATGTACTGAGAGCTTAGAGATAAGAAAAGGGACGAAGTAAGGATGTCAACTATCCCCACTATTATTTATTTTCAATTTGGAAGTATTTTTTATAAGAGTTTTTATTGAATTTTATAGGGTTAGGAAGGGGATATAACCAGGGTAAGGATCAGGATTTGGGATAGGGTTAGGATTGGGATTGGGGTAGGAACACGGTTGGGAGCAACATTGGGGTTGCCTCCCAATAACATTTTCAAGCTTTAGCAAACAGAGTATTGTCCGGGTACATATGCTCAATTAACGCTAATTTAATATAACAGTAAATAGCTACAATATATATGCTAAATGATAATCATAAATGGTATCAATTAGTCAATACATATCATTCTAGTTACTAATATATATTCAAAATAACATATCACATTCATTTCTCACTAGTTCGTTTTCCTAACCATTGGTAAAATTTATCCCATTTTTAAAAATAAATTAAATCCTCTTTCTCTTTAATCTCTAAGGTTAATCTGTCCATTTCTGCACACTCTAAAATTTTCTTGATTAAAATCTCCTCAGTTTGGTAGGTTTTCATTTTTCCAGTATTGGGCAAATGCTATTCTCGTTGCTGTCAACACATGCAATATTAGATACTCATTCTCCTTCTCATACTTAGCTCCTAATATTCCTAACAGAAACAGTTCTGGTTTAAATTCAACCTGTATTTTAGTCAGTGCTTTTTTGTAAAAAAAAGAGGTGCTGGAACTCAGATGTGCTGTCACTGGGAGCGATGCTGGTGTCTTGCTACGGCGTCGCCACCTGTCCTTTGCACCCCTGCCCCTGCGGCTTGGAGCCACATGCCACAGGGATTCCCTTTCCCACAGCCGCCGTGGGGATTCCCCTCCCTGTAGTTGCCACTCTGCGGCCCATGCTGAGCCCCCTCCCGGAGCTGCTCCGAACCCCGACCCAGAGCTCTGTTCCCTGTGGCAGTGGTCTCTGGCGCCAAACAGCCTTTTTCCAACCACATCCAGAAAAATTTGTAACAAACATTGGAATTCTCAAGGCCATGTTTGGTATTTCACAGCAATCTGTTACTGGAAGGAAAAAGCAATCCCTGCTGCGTTACTTATCCCAGAGAAGCATTTGCATGTATGCAGGTATCCTTAGGGTGCCATAGTTATGGATGAGAAATATTGGTAGCAAATTTGGCATTTCTGGATGTAATACAGATATTTTGGACATTGTTGTTTCTTTGCATGTTTGATATTTTTAAAAAAGCATATGCTACTGACTACACTTATGCACATATGTAACATCTTTTGCTAGGATACATGACCCTGCTTGTCCAGAATGTGAAAAGTGAAAGATTGTGACTAAACAAAATTTTGATGTACAGATAATACCACCAGAAATTATTTTAGCCTTTTTAATAAATGTTGTTATTGATGTTAAGCTCACCATGGAAAACATCATATATTGTTATATATATACTAGGTTAATTATTTAAAGACTGAAGAGCAACATAACTAGATTCTAAATAATCTATTTTTCAAAACACACAACAGTCCAAACAGTAAAAGTAAAGTCCAAATTAAGAATATTTCATTCTTAAGAATTGTTTAATTTAAAGAAGGGACGCGGTGGCTCAGTGGGTTAGGACGCTGAGCTTGTCGATCAGAAGGTCGGCAGTTTGGCGGGTCGAATCCCGAGTGCCACGGAACAGAGTGAGCACCTGTTACTCATCCCGGCTTCTGCCAACCTAGCAGTTCGAAAGCACGTAAAAATGCAAGTAGAAAAATAGGGACCACTACGGTGGGAAGGTAACAGCGTTCCGTGCGCCTTTGGCGTCTAGTCATGCTGGCCACATGACCACAGAGACGTACTCAGACAAGCGCTGGCTCTTCGGCTTTGAAATGGACATGAGCACCGGCCACTAGAGTTGGAAACGACTAGCACGCATGTGCAGGGGAAACTTTACCTTTACCTTTTAGTTGTAATAGATGGTTATAGATTCAAAATAGTTTTCAAGAGTGTACAAAAGATACTATTTTTTTCTAGCATCAGCTAAATTAGACATATTACATTGTGAAAAATGTTTCTCATTTCTTTCCTGTTACCTTTATTGATTTCATTGCAGAGATGTTAACATAGGAAATAGATTATTTTGTTATCTAATTTTACCTTCCAAAAGATAGAAGCAGATGAAAAATGTGAGGTTCTTTCCTGTTGGCTTTTTTGAATTAGCTGTTTTAGATTCCAAAAGTTTAGTTCCTAAAGAAGTAACCTTGTAAATAATTTTAATGTCCTTCTCTAGTGCAGGGTAGCCAACCTTGGCTCTTTTATGACTCAAGGACTTCAACTCCCAGAATTCCTGAGCCAGCATGGCTCAACTTGAAAACCTCTCTTTCCCCTCAGCGTGGCTGGCTCAGGATTTCTGGTAGTTGAACTCCATGAGTCATAAAAAAGAGCCAAGATTGCCTACACCTAAAGCCGATAGAGATTTATTTTTTTTTGCAAAAAAAGGTGCCGGAATGCCGTTCTGAGCGTTCTATGAGAAAAAAAGCCCTGATTTTAGTCATCTTTTCCAGCCATGTATATATCTTAAGCCAGAACTTTTTCGCTTCAGGGCATACCCACCAGATATGGTAGTAGGTACCTGGCCTTTGTTTACATTTCCAGCAATTATATGAAGTATTTTTAAACATTTTAGCTAATCTTGCTGGTGTTTTATGCCATCTATAAAACATTTTATACAAATTTTCTTTATATGAAACTGTTTTAGTCAATTTAATATTTCTATCCCATAATTTTTGCCAGTCTTTTGGATCTATAGACTATCCAAAGTTTTTTTGCCCATGTTATCATTTTATCTTTTACTTGTTCTTCTTCCATCTTCAAGTTTAGCAGAAATCTGTAAAGTTTCTTAATCAGGTTTTCATCTGTTTTTAATAATATTTGATCAAATTCTGTTCTTTATAAAATTCCATTTTCTTTGCATCTTTTCTATATTTTATTTGAATTTGCAAATATGGCCACCATGCTAAGTCAATACCCTGCCGATGTAAGTCTTGTCTGTCTTACAATTTTCCTTCCTTACCTAGAATATCTTTGTACGTAACGACTTTGTCATAGTTAATTAAGTTTGGGTAAGCAAAAACTTCCATTGTTGAAAGCCACTCTTTTCTAACTGAAACTCAGGAGAAGCAAGGATAATGACTCTGTTCCTCTGCTCCTCATCAGAGACAGAGAAGTGGAGTGGCTTCTGATTTCTACAAACATGTTTGTTTGGAATGGGAATTCTACATATCTTTTCCAGTAAGCTTCCTACTGTATTCTGTAGAGTTGAACATGGCAAATGTATCCATCTCTCTGTGCCTTAAAACTGACATATACTGTACTTTCTATGTAATAACACTATAGATTTAACTCCAGTCAAAACTATAACTTTAATGAATGTGTATATTATGCTCCATTTTCTAATTGCTCCTAAGGAAAAAAATGTAATTCAGAGAATGCAGAATCTGTTGTATTCCTCTTTCTATCTCATGTTCAGACTAACTTCCTATCAGGATCTATGTATCAGTTTGCCAAATAATGACCAAGCAGTAGTTGAATCTGTGGTTGGTTTTCTATACATTGCTTTTACAGGATTTTCTACTGTGTCTGTTCATAGCTAGGTGTGGAATATTTTATTCAAAAATATGATATACGATTTTTACTTGCGTTCCAGGCAGAGAAGTCCTCAAGGACAAGCCTAGATCTGGATGGTGGAGAACTTTTAAAATCCATATTGTATCGTAAACAAAGCCTTGATGTAAGTTGTAATTTAACCATTGGGTAGTGCTACAATGATATTAAAAATTTAATTATACTCTATCTGTTTGTTGAAAAGTCCTTTGGAGGTAAATTATTATCCTCTTGCCAATGGAAATGAATTCTATATTAATTATATTAACATATCAGGTTGAAAGACAAAACAAAACAGGGCATGTACATTGGCTAACAGAAAAAGTGAAAAAGGGTGCGCAATTTAAATTATGCTGTTGCTATTGTTCTGAGGCTGAAGCAAAACATATATGCTATGCTTCACTCTTGGTACAGAACAAGCAGCTTTCTTTGGTTCTCAAAGGTAGTTTAATGGTGGTATTGTTTTGAAGGTTTCAGGGTCTTCTGTAAAATACAGTTGAAGGATTTTACAGTATGTGTGTTTGTCTTGCACTTGCTGTTGTTTCTTTAAAATTATTGATTTTTTCATGCTAATTAGTACAGTGACAAATACTGCTCCAGTCTGCTATTATGAAACTTTACCCAGATGGGAAAAGGCATGGGACTCATTGATGGAATGCTGCTGATAGTAGGCATTCATACAGCGTATGACTTAGTGAAGAACAGTTCTGGTCTTAATTCTACTGTTGGAAAGAGAGGATCAGGAGCTCTACAACTGAATACTGTTGTTACTGCCTGATCACTGGCAGCTTAACTCAGGTTCATCTTTCCTCTTCATTTACACCCTCTCATTTTAATAACATTAAGTTATTTGTATTTGCTTTTTTTTAAATTTGTATAATTGTGATTATTAGTTAGAAATAAAAGAAAGTGATTTTTTAAATATAGATTTTATTAGTTTTTATAGGGTTAGGGGTAAGGTGGGGTTGGGATTACGGTTGGGATTTGGGTTAGGGTTGGAGTTAGGGTTGGGGTTGGGGTTTTTCCAAATAACATTTTCAATATTTAGCAAACAGCATAGTGTCTGGGTCATTTATTCAACTAACAATAATAGATATAGTTAATTATCATAAACAATATGTTAATCACACAATAGCCTTCTTCTTGCTAATATATATTCAAAATTACATATCATGTTCCTTTCTCTCTGACTCATTTTTCTAGCCATTGATAGAAATTATCCCATGTTCTAAAGTACATTGAGTCTTCTTTCTCTTTAATCTTTAAAGTCAATCTATCCATTTCTGCACACTCTAAAATTTTCTTAATTAATACTTCTTCAGCTGGTAAGTTTTCATTTTTCTAATGTTGGGCAAATACAATTCTTGCTGCTGTTAATATGTGTAGTATTAGATATCTGCAATCTTTCTCATAATTGGCTCCTATTATTCCTAACAAAAATAATTCTGATTTAAAGTCTATTTGTTTTTTAGTCATTTTCTCCAACCATAAATGTATTTTAACCTCATTTTTTTTTTGCTTTAGGGCATGTCCACCACATAAGATAATAAATACCTGGTCTTTGTTTGCATTTCCAACAGTTGTTTGAAGTATTGTTAATCATTTTTGCTACTCTCACTGGTGGTATATTTATTTATTTATTTTTTTATTTTAATCCCATTTATATCCCGCCCTTCTCCGAAGACTCAGGGCGGCTTACAATTTAAGCACAAACCAATGTGCTTAGCAATAGCCTTCATTATAAGTTTTCTTTATATAGCACTTCTTTAGTTAAGTTAATGTTTCTCATAACTTTTGCCAATCTTCTAATTCTATATTATATCCAAAATTCTTTGCCCATATTATCATTGTTTCTTTTACTTGTTCTTCCTCCATCTTTATGTTTCACAGAAACTCTATAGAGTTTCTTGATCAACTTTTCATCTGTTTTTAACCGTATCTGATCAAATTCTGTCTGTTCTTTATAAAATTCCGTTGTTTTCACATCTTTTTCATACCTCGTTTGAATCTGCAGATATGGCCACCATGCTAAATCAATACTTTGTTCTTGTAAATTTTGTCTGTCTTTCAATTTTCCTTCATTATCCAAAATATCTTTATAAGTCACAACTTTATCGTAGTTAATTAAATTTGGGTAAGCAAAAGCTTCCATTGTTGAAAGCCATTCAGGTATCTTAATATAAATTTTTTTCTTTTATTTTTTCCCATTATGAAAGAGGTGCATTCCTTATAAGATGGTTTTGAAAGTATCTATGTATTTTATTCTTCCCATACCACAGAAAGGCATGCCAACCGATTTGTAGGTACAATAGTCTTTTATCTCTAAGCATTATCCATTCTTTAAGCCATGTTAGAATGGTTGGTTGGTAGTATAACATCCAGTCTGGCAGTCCAAATCCTCCACTGTCTTTTGCTTCTTGTAGCATTTTCACTTTAATTCTAGCTTTTTTTCGTTCTCAGATAAATTTCAGTATTATTGTATTCCATTCATCAAAGAAGGCTTTTCCCAGCCTTACAGTGATCATTTGAAATAAAAAGAGCATTTTTGGAAAAATATTCATTTTCACTGTTGCTATTCTCCCCAACATTGAAAGTTGAATTGTAAAAAAACTTTATTGGTATCAATTTATACCCCAAATGAAAACCAAGAAAATTTCTATTCAAAATTACACCAGAAAATAATAGAATTGGAATTCGAAAGCATATGTATAATTGGAGATTTCAATGCTATCGTAAAGGCCGGGCTGGATTATAATATGACAAAAAAACCAACCAAGACCCTAAGGAGAACACTTCCAAAATCTTTTCATAATATGGTGGACGAATTAAATATATTAGATGTTTGGAGAGAAAAATATCCGGAAAAGAAGCAATATACATTCTATTCTAACAGACACCTGTCCTGGTCGAGAATAGATGTGGACATCAATAGACTTATTCATAAGTACACAAAATATAAACATAGAAACAAACACATGGGCAGACCACAACCCAGTCACAATTATATGGAAAGGACAAAAAAAAAGAGAGAACAAGATGGACATTAAATCAAACTGTATTGAATGAAAAAGACTTCCAGCAATATATGGAAAAAGAAATGACTTTCTTCTTCAAGGAAAACAAAACAGAAGATATCTCACTTCAAAATTTCTGGGATATGGCAAAAGCATACATGAGAGGACTTGCTATATCTTATATGGAGAAAAAGAATAAACAGAAAAGACAAATTAGGGAAAAACTGGAGGAAGAATACTGTATAAGACTCTTGAGAAAGAATTACAGAAAGATACACAAAACAAGAAGATAAAAAATTTAATGGAGTTGAACAAGCATAAAATGAACTTAATAGAAAATGAAGAGGTGGCAAGGAAAATAAAGGCAGCTAAACAAACCTTTTTTGAACATGCAAACAAACCAGGAAGATGGTTGACATATAAAATTAAAAAGGAGAAAGAGAAGAGATGGATTAAACAACTGGAAGATGCCGAGGGGACTTTACAACATCGGAATGAAGAAAAGAAAAAAATAGTTTGGGAATATTATGAGAATTTATATAAGCAATAAGTAGTTTCAGATGATAGGATAAAACAATTATTGGAAAAAAACAGAGATACCTAAAGTACCAGAGAAATTTACAAAGCTACTAGAAGAGAAAATAACAATGATGGAATTAACAGAAGCAATTAAAAAACAAAAGAATGGCAAAACACCAAGACCAGATGGGCTACCAGTGGAACTATATAGAACATTGCAGGAACTGTTAGGCAATGTAATGCTGGAACTCTATAATGAACTCCTCTCTGAAGCTAAGATACCAGATTCATGATCGGAAGCACTTTACCCTGATACCAAAGGAAGAAACAGAAATACAGAAAATAAAGAACTATAGACCAATTTCCTTGCTGAAAGTGGACTAAAATATTCACATCAATCATGGCCGAAAGGCTTAAAAGGTTACTAAACAAATTTATACATATGGATCAAAATGGGTTCCTGCCCAAAAGACAGATTAGAGACAATATGCGAATTATATTAAACACATTAGAATAGTATGAAACACATCCCGAAAAACAGATGGCATTGATGTTTTTGGATGTGCAGAAAGCATTTGACAATGTGAATTGGCAATTCATGATAAGACAATTACAGATAATGGATTTTGGGGAGAAATTTATAAATGTAATTGAAGCAATCTACAATAAGCAAATAGCCAAAATAATGATTAATGGAGATATGACTGAAAAGATTAACATTATGAAGGGAACAAGGCAGGGATGCCCTTTATCCCCATTATTGTTTGTATTGACACTAGAGATACTAAATAGAACTATAAAACAGAATAAGGATATAAAAGGTATGAAAGTTAAGAGAGAAGAATATAAGCTACAAGCTTTTGCAGATGACTTAGTATTTATCTTGGAGGAGCCACTGGAGACAGGACCTGTATTAATAGAACAAATAGAAAAATATGGTGAGGTAGCAGGTTTGAAGATTAATAAAGATAAAACAAAAATGTTAGTGAAAAATATTACTGAAAAACAAAACAAAAAGAATTGATGGGAAAGTTAGAGATACAGATTGTAAAGAAGGTAAAATATCTGGGGATTCACCTGACAGCAAGATGTACAACAATTAAAGAAGATAACTATTACAAATTGAAAAGACAAATCGAAGTAGATTTGGATAAATGGAAAAAGGTACAACTATCATTAATGGGCAGGATCACAATAATCAAAATGAATATATTACCATGATTGTTGTTTTTGTTTTCAACAATACCAATAAGATTGGAAAAGAAATATTTTGAGGGGCTAAATAAAATAATTTTGAAATATATTTGGCAGGGGAAAAAGGCAAGGATTAATTTAAAACTGTTACAGGATGCAAGACTCAGAGGTGGGTTTAGCTTATCTAATTGGGAATTATATTACCAGGCTGCAGTAATGTCATGGATGAGAGAATGGATTTTACTGAGGAATACTAGATTATTGACCTTAGAGGGACATGATTTACAGTTGGGATGGCATGCGTTCATATGGTATGGGAAAAATAGAATACACAGCTATTTCCAGAGACATCATATCAGGAATTCTTTATTGATGGTTTGGGAGAAAATAAAGAGGAAGAATTACTTGAGGATTCCAGATTGGCTCTCAATGATGGAAGCGTTAATACACCCCAATATGTTTAACATGGGAAACATTATAAGATATAAAGACCTACTAGCAGACATGGGGAAGCTGAAAACCAAAGAACAATTAGAGGAACAAGGAATAAAGATGGATTGGTACATGAGAACGCAAATACAATCTAGATATGAAAAAGATGCTAAAATAGATGGTTTTAATTTGGGGAGAACAGAGTTAAATGAAATACGGGAACTGAAGAAAAATATTAAAAATGTATAGCTACTTATTATATAGGGAATTAGAGGAGGAGCAAGTTAAGGAGTCAATGGTAAAATGGTCAAGAAATTTTGGATATACGATTGAATTAGATAGATGGCAGCAATTGTGGGAAAGAAACTATAAACTGAGAATGTTGACAGCGTATTAAGAAAATATGTACAAGATGTTCTACAGATGGCATATGTCTCCAGAAAGACTAGCTAAAATGTTTAAGGACAGATCTATGAAATTTTGGAAATGCCACCAAATACCAGGCTCTTTCTATCATATGTGGTGGACGTGTGCAGAAGGTAAAACCTACTGGAACATAATCAAATCATGGATAGAAAAGATGATACAACAATGTATAGAATTAAGACCAGAACTATTCCTGTTGGGTATTTTACCAGAGAAATATAGCAAAGAGAACACATATTTGATTATTCATATAACCACTGCAGCTAGGATTGTGTTTGCACAAAACTGGAAGGCACTGAAAGCTCCTCCAGAAGAAGAGGTGATCTGGAAAATAATAGAATGTGCGGAAATGAATAGATTAACAATGATAATTAAAGATAAGACAGAGTCAGAGTATTATGAAATTTGGGGAAAATTTTATGAGTGGGTGAAAAAGAGAATATGCTTAAAAGACGGCTAACACTAATTTAGATGGAAGAAAAATGAGGAGATAAGGATATTATCATACCTAATATAGACATTGAAAATCTAAGGAGAGGAGCTGCTTGGACATCACCCCTGAATTGTATTGAAAGAGGAATGGGAGGGAAGAAAGGAGAGGAGAGAGGGAAGAGAGTAGAGGAGGGGGAAGGAAGTAGGAAGGTTGGAGGGAAAGAGGAGGAGAAGTGGGGAGAAATGGGAGGGGAGTGGTGAGGGAAAGAGGAGAGGAGAGGAAGAAGAGGGAAGTAGGAAAGAAAGGAGAAAGGGAGAAAGAAAGTAGAGAAGAGGGAAGAGAGAGAAGGAGGGTGGATACAGTGAAAGGGGAAATGGACGAGCAGCACCCAAACTTACGTGTATGTATTTATGTATGGCAATATATTTGTTGACTTGTTTGTGGAAGAAATGGGAAAATAAAATTGTGTGTGTGTGTGTGTGTGTGTGTGTGTAATATATATATGTTTTCTGAGGTTTTCGTGGGTGTCTGTATGTGGACCTTTGGTCATTCGGGTTTTTTCCCGCGTAGAAATGAAGGTGTAGGCGCAACGTTTCGACGGAATCCCATCCGTCATCATCAGGCTGGTGGCTTCTGCTTCCTTCTTCTGGGAGAAGCATGTGGTAGTGGCTGTTTGTTCCTCTTTTTTAAACTGCCAGAGGGGGTGTGTTCTGTGGGTGGAGGTGTGCTCTGATTGGGTGGGTGGGGGATTAAGTGTGTTTTGATTGGGTGGGAGTGTGTTTTGAATGGTGGGTGTGTTCTGATTGGGTGGGGGTGTGTTATGAGTGGATGGGCTGGTCTCAGCTGCCAGCCTTAGACCTGAGCTGGTGAGTTGTGCTGCTTTTGTTTGGCATCAAAACAGCATTCTACAAAGACAGAAAAATATCCACCATCCTAAGAAACCCCAAAGACACAATTGGGTTAGAAAACCAAGGAGTATACGAAATCCCATGCACCACCTGCCCCACCACATACATCGGACAGACCAACAGAAGAATAAGTGCACGCATTGAAGAGCACAAAAACTCACTCAGAAAGGGAGAACAAACTTCATCCCTGGTCCAACACTTTGAAGCCACGGGACATGAAATTGATTTAAAAAAACCAAAACTATCGCCAAAATCGAACATTTTAACAACAGAATAATCAGAGAAGCCATTGAGATAGAAAAAGGCCCCCACAGCATGAACAAACGAGATGATACCTCTCGCCTACCAGCCATTTGGAAACCCGCCTTGATTGACAGACGAGTCCCAACCACCAAGAATGATACCAGACCCAAACTCATGATAACATCACATGACATCACCACCACACAACCATTCAAAAAGCAAATCCGAACCCACAATGATAACGACGCACAACCACAAAACAGAAACCTAACTACAGCTGCAACATCAGCCACTTTAAACCCCTCCAAACCACACAATAAGCAAACTGACACCCACTATAAAAACATGGCACCACCACAAACACGAAGCCGAACAAAAGCAGCACAACTCACCAGCTCAGGTCTAAGGCTGGCAGCTGAGACCAGCCCATCCACTCAAAACACACCCCCACCCAATCAGAACACACCCACCATTCAAAACACACTCCCACCCAATCAGAACACACTTAATCCCCCACCCAATCAGAGCACACCTCCACCCACAGAACACACCCCCTCTGGCAGTTTAAAAAAGAGGAACAAACAGCCACTACCACATGCTTCTCCCAGAAGAAGGAAGCAGAAGCCACCAGCCTGATGATGACGGATGGGATTCCGTTGAAACGTTGCGCCTACACCTTCATTTCTACGCGGGAAAAAACCCGAATGACCAAAGGTCCATATATATATATATATATATATATATATATATATATATATATATATATGTATGTATGTATGTATGTATGTATGTATGTATGTATGTATGTGTAAATTTTTTGGATATATATATATATATATATATATATATATATATATATATATATATATATATATATATATATATAATATTTATGTATATTATATATAAAATTACTGGTCAATAAAGGGCAAAGTATTTGGAGAAAAAAAAAGAAAGTTGAAGGTTTTTCCACTTTTCCAAATCCAACTTTATTTGTTTTTAGCAGTTTTACATAGTTATCTTCTTTTACTGTTACACATCTTTCTGTTAGATAAATTCCCAAGTACTTAACTATTTTAACTATTTAAATATTTGTTTTTTGTTAGTTGATTTTTTTTGTTTTTCTGTTAAATTCTTTGTTAGCACTTTGGTCTTTTCTCTGTTTATTGTCAACCCTGACACTTTTCCAAATTTTTCCATTTTCTCCAGAAGTTTAGTGCTTGTTTCCAGTGGATCTTCCAGTATAAAACCAAGTCATCTGCAAATGTTTGCAATTTGTATTTTTCATCTTTTATCTCCAGTCCATTAATTTCTGTATCTTTTCTGATGTTTCTATTCAATACTTCCAATGTTAGTATAAACAGTAATGGAGATAATGGGCATCCCTATCTTGTGTCCTTTTTAATATTGAGGTTTTCTGTATGATCTCCATTTACAATTATTTTGGCAGTCTGTTTACAATAAATTGTTTTGATTACATTTATAAAGTTTTCCCCAAAGTCCATTTCTGCAAACTGCTGAAACATAAATTGCCAGTTTACGTTGTCAAATGCTTTCTGTGCATCAAGAAATATTAAAGCCATCTGTTTCCCTGAATGAATTTCATAATACTCTAATGCATCTGGAATCATTCTTAAATTATTATTTATCTGTCTTTTAGGTAAGAAACCATTTTGATCTGTGTGTATAAATTCGATCAAAAATCTCTTTATTCTTTCTGCCATTATTGAAGCAAGGATTTTGTAATCTACATTTAATAATGATATTGGTCTATAATTTTTTATTTGTGTCTTCTTTAGGTATTAAGGTAATATTAGCTTCAGTACATATATTTGGTATGTTAGCCTCCAAGAGAATTTCATTACACAGTTCTTTCAGTATCAGATTTAATACATTTTGTAGTGATTTATAAAACTCTGCAGGTAATCAATCTGGCCCAGGAGTCTAATCCTCTTTTTTTTGCCTTTGTGTAGCCTCTATAATCTCCATCATTGATATTTTTCCATTTAATATGTTTCAAATGCGCATGCCCAAGATGGCGGACATGCTTGGGTGAGCTCCGTGGTGAGCTCCAGCTATCTTGGCGTCCTTGGAGTCCTCGGAGTCTGAAGGGGGGCTGCAGAGGTGTTTCCCCTCTGCACTGGAATTTGCTGAGCTGAAAGAGCTAGGAAGAGAGATGGCTGATATTTCCATCGGCGATGCAGACCCGTTTTGAAGCGCTCCAGCGTTTTCTGTTTCGGAGTGTTTTCCAGCGTTTTCTTCCTCTTTGGAGGCCCTCTGTGGAGCGGTAAGCTGCTGCGGCTTGGAGGACTCTGAGCAGCTGTTTCTCGGAGCCATAGAGCTGCGGCCTAGAGCGGCCTCCAGAACACGGAACGCTGAAAGCTGAGAGTATGCGAAATGGCTTTTTGCTCATGTTGTTTGCTGTTTGATGGACACTGGGAGTCTGTTTCGTGCCTGTCTCTGGCGAAGGGGACCTTCGGCTGGGCATTGGATTTCTGGCGCTGCACGCTGTTGGTTAGGTGGCACAGGTCAGCTTGTGGTGCTCATGTCCTTTGGCCATTTGGATTTCAGCTACCTGGCTGGGATTCACCTGCTGTTTCAGCCTTCTTTGCTTTTCTCGCTTTGGAGAAGATTCTTGTGACTGGAACTTTTGTCATCTTCAGGTTATGTCAGTTAATTGCTGCTCTAATTCCTCTCTTCCCCTCACGAACCCACCGAACCCATCAGACTCAGAAGGTCTTGGAGCTGAGCCACTGTGAGAGGGTGGCTCAGCTATACCATCAATTGCACCACCCTATACCATCGGCTATCTCCCTAGAGGTGAGAGATCTAGGGAGGTATGCCTTATTTGGATTGGTATTCTGTCCGCTTCTGGATAGGTTTGGGCCCTCTGTGAGAGAGAGGTGCCCGATCTGTCTCGGGAGTCACCTGGCCAGCTCAAGTGGCAGGGAGCTGGTGGACTGGACATTGTTGATCTTCTATCTTACATCTTTCCGAGTGACTATGGGACTGCCTGGCTGGATCTACCTGAAAAATGGTTTTATCCTACTCAAGCACGGACTTATTTGCGCTCAGGGGTGCCCCCCCTTCCTGGGTGTGACCCGCCTTTATTTCAATCTATCCTCTTGATGACGGGCCCAATTACTGGGACCCTGAGAGATGGTTGGGCAAGGACAGGAGCCTCCATCACAAATTTAATAAGAGGCCCCTGGTGCACTTTTTAGCTCAATTTTTTGTGGGGTTAGGGAGGGGGGAGGGTTCTAAAAAGGTTTGGTTGGAGATTGGGGGGGTTCCACCAACCGTTTCTCAGACCAGGCCGGGGATTGATCACGCCATGGTGGGGCTTGGGTTGGGGGCCTACGGGGCCCCGGAGCGGGGTGTGGGATTGCCTATTCCCACGGCGGTAGGGAATGGCCGCAGGTGTATGAACAGAGGGCCGTATCAATATCTGGGAGTGCGTCCCCGCTGTCTTCAAGCGGTGATGCGCTCCGACCCTCTGATTTTGGCCCGTGGTACCGGGAGCGAGGATGAGCAGCCACCTGAGCTCAGGCCCGTGTATTTTAATGCCAGGTCCATAATGAATAAGGCTCCTCTCATTCGTGAGTTGATTGAGGAGGAGCATGCGGACCTGGCTTGCATTACGGAGACCTGGTTGGGCCCAGAGGGCGGGGTCCCCCTGGCTGATCTTTGCCCATCAGGCTTCCGGGTGCTGCACCAACCTTGGGCCCAGGGTAGGGGCGGTGGAGTGGCAGTAGTTGCGAGGGAGACCTTATGTCCGCGGGAGGCCACCATGGTCCAGATAGTCGGGTGTGAGTCCCTCCTCCTGAGATCTGGCACTAGAGCTCAGTTGGGCTTGCTGCTGGTGTACTTTTCGCCTAGTTGCGTAGCAGCAGCCCTGCCTGAGCTTCTCGATATCCTCTCAGGGTTGGTGGTTGAGTTCCCCAAACTTATGGTCTTGGGTGACTTCAACCTACCATCCCTGGGGGGATCATCTGAGTTAGCTTGGGAGTTCATGGCTTCCATGACGGCCATGGACCTGATGCAGGTTATTCAGGGCCCAACTCATGGGGGGGGGGTGTCACACGCTCGATTTGGTTTTTCTATCCAGATGGTGGTTAGATGATCTTGGTGGGGGTTCTCCAATTATTACACCCCTGTCATGGACTGATCATCTTCTCCTGTGGCTGGTCTTCTGTTTTGCCACTCCCCGTTGTGGGGTTGTTGAGCCAATGAGATGGTTCCGCCCTAGGCGCCTGATGGACCCTGAGCGCTTCCAGGCGGCACTTGGGCCCCCACCTGCCTCCTTTGCCCATAGCTCGGCCGATGCCCTAGTGGAAGCCTGGGAAAGGGCGGCCACAGAGGCACTCGACCAAGTTGTACCTATGCGGCCCTTGACCCAGCGCAGATCCCAATAGGCTCCATGGTTCTCCATTGAGCTCCGGGAGATGAAGCGTCGGAGACGGGGCCTAGAGAGCTGTTGGAGGTCCAGCCAATCCGAATCCGACCGGTTATGACTAAGGTCGTTCACGAGAACTTATCTCGTGGCGATGAGGGTGGCAAGGTCTAACCACTTTGCCACCCTCATTGCGTCCGCAGATAATTGCCCAGCCGCCCTGTTTAGAGTAACTCGCTCCCTCCTTAATCAGGAGGTGAGGGAGGAGCCCTTGCAGGGTCATGCCGAGGAGTTTAGTCGATATCTGTCGGACAAAATCGCTCGGATCCGGACCGGTCTGGACTCCGACTGGGCAGAGTCTGATGAGGATACGGGCAGTCTTGTCGATGTTATCTGGGAGGAGTTCGATCCTGTGACTCCTGAAGACGTGGACAGGATCATGGGGAAACTGAGCTCCACCACGTGTTTGTTGGACCCGTGTCCCTCCTGGCTGATTTATGTGGCCCGGGATGGGACACGAGGCTTGCTCCAGGCAGTGATAACTGCTTCTTTGAGTGAGGGTAGCTTTCCCGCCGCCTCGAAGGAGGTGGTGGTGAGACCCCTCCTCAAGAAGCCTGCCTTGGACCCAGCAATATTAAACAACTTTCGTCCAGTCTCCAACCTTCGCTTCCTTGCGAAGGTTGTTGAGAGCATGGTGGCGCAGCAGCTCCCTTTGTTCTTGGATGAAGCTGATTATCTAGACCCGTACCAATCGGGCTTCAGGCCCGGGTACAGCACGGAGATGGCTTTGGTCACACTGGTGAATGATCTCTGGCGGGCTCGGGACAGGGGTTGCTCCTCTGTCCTAGTCCTTTTAGACCTCTCAGCGGCTTTTGATACCATCGACCATGGTATCTTGCTGCGACGTCTCAGGGGGTTGGGAGTGGGAGGCACAGTTTTTCAGTGGTTCTCCTACCTTCTGGGACGTTCGCAGTCGATGTTGGCAGGGGGGCAGAGGTCGACCTTGAGGCCTCTCATTTGTGGGGTTCCTCAGGGATCGGTCCTCTCGCCTCTCCTGTTCAACATCTATATGAAGCCGCTGGGTGAGATCATTCGTGGTTTTGGAGTTGGGTATCATCAGTATGCTGATGATACCCAGCTTTTTATTTCGACCCCAAACCACCCCAGTGATGCCCTCGACGTGATGTCCCGTTGCCTGGACGCGGTCTGAGTCTGGATGGGGAGGAACAGGCTTCGGCTCAACCCTGACAAGACTGAGTGGCTGTTCATGCCGGCATCCTGGGAAATTCAGATTACTCCATCTCTTGCCATGGGGGGTGAGCTATTACCCCCCGTAGATAGGGCGTGCAACTTGGGGGTCCTCCTAGACTCACAGCTCTCTTTAGAAGAGCATATTGGAGCTGTGACTAGGGGGGCCTTTGCCCAGGTTCGCCTGGTGCGCCAGTTGCGGCCCTATCTGGACCGGGATGCCTTGCGTACAGTCACTCATGCACTTGTGACCTCTTGTCTGGACTACTGTAATGCTCTCTACATGGGGCTGTCCTTGAAGACCACTCGGAGGCTCCAACTGGTGCAGAATGCAGCCACGCGAGTTGTGTTGGGAGTCTCCCGATACTCCCATGTTACACCTTTGCTCCGCGAGCTGCATTGGCTGCCGGTTGTCCTCTGGGTGAGATTCAAGGTGTTGGTAATGACTTACAAAGCCCTACATGGCATGGGTCTGGATTACCTACGGCAACACCTGCAGCCGGCATCAACTTCCCTCCGTCCAGTGCGCTCCTACAGAGAGGGCCTCCTCAGGGTGCCTCCGATCAAAGAATGTTGATTGGTGGCCCCTAGGGGGAGGGCGTTCTCTGTGGGCACGCCAGACCTGTGGAACTGCTTGCCGGTCGAGCTCTGGATGGCCCCCGACCTTCGCTCCTTCCGGCGGGATCTAAGAACTTATTTATTCCAGCAATCCGGCCTGGTTTGATGGGTTAAGGGTTGCGTTTTTAACATGGTTTTAATTACTGTTTATATCGGGCATAATATTTAATTGTTTTTTAACTTTTGTACTTCGTTTTTAATATTTATTGCCCTGTACACCGCCCTGAGTCCTTCGGGAGAAGGGCGGTATAAAAATTTTATAAATATAAATATAAATATAAATGTTCTCCGGAATTTTTGGTAAGTCTGCTTTTTCTAAGTACTGCTGTATTTTTTCTTTTGGAATTTCCTCTGCCTTATAGAGTATCTCATAGTAATTTTTAATACTTTTTTTGATTGTATCATTTTGAAACTGTAATTCACCTTTTGGATCTTGCAGCTTGTTTATCAACTTTTTCTCTTTTTCTTTTTTCAGTGTACTCTATATGCTAACCATCTCCCCGGCTTGTTGGCATTTTCAAAGAAATTCTGTTTAGCCCTTTTAATCTGTTGAGCCATTATTTCCATCTCAGCTAAATTTAATTTATGTTTTATTATCTCCATTTGTTTCTTAAGTATTTTCTTTTGTGGATCTATTTGTAATTCTGATTCTAGCTTTCCAAGTTCTTCCTTCAACTTTAACTGTAGTTGTTTATTTTCTTTATTCTTTTTAGCAATATAAGTTATAGCCAACTCTCTGAAATATGCTTTAGCTGTATCCCACACATTTTGAAGCGATGTTTCTTCTTTCTTGTTTATTTTGAAGAAAAAATCCATTTCCTTTGTCGCTAGTTGTAAGAATTCTTTTTCTTTCAATATAGATTTATTCAAGGACCATCTTAATTTTTTCTTAGTTCCTCTCCAAGTCAACTTTATTGGGTTATGGTCTGCCCAAACATTAGTTTCTATCTCAACTTATTGTATCATTGTTTTAAGTTCCAAAGATGTCCTTGTTATATCAATTTTAGACCATGATTTATGTCTATTTGAATAAAATGTATATTGTAATTTCTTTGGATTTTTCTCTCTCCATATATCTTGAATACAGAGTTCTTCTGCCATTTTAAAAAATGCTTTAGGTAATATATTTCCTCCTTTTCTCCCTTGTTTGGCGTTTTTGTAGTCCAAAGTTCCATCTGCTATTGCATTAAAGTCTCCCCTTATACAAAGATTTTGACAATTTAAATCTAGTATTTTTTGTATAGTTTTTGATAAAATTGTTCTTGTTTATCATTTGCTGTGTATATTGCTACCATCATTATCTGTTTTTGATCCATCATTATTTCCACCATTAATATTCTCCCCTCTTCATCCGCGTAAATTTGTTTGGGATTCATCATTTCTTTAATGTACAGAGCTAATCCTTTTTTCTTTTGAAGTGCTAATGCAAAGTAAAGTTTACTGATTTTGTAATTGTTGTTCTAAAAATTTATAATGTTGTCTCTTAATGTGTGTTTGTTGAAGACAAATTATATCCAATTTTAATTTTTGTGATCGTGTAAAGATTTTTCTCCTTTTTGAAGGAGAATTTAGTCCATTTATATTCATTGACAAAATCCCATTCTCCTCCATCTCTTTCAGTTATATCTAGGTCTTAATCTTCTAGTAAATCTTATCTGTCTCTGATCTCTTGGTCTTGCTCCTTCTTTTGTATATGTGTTTTTGATTTCTTCCTCTTCTCTTTGTTTAACTGCTCCTTCTACTGCCATTTCTTCTTGTTTCTTTGTTTCAGGGTCACCTCTTTCAAAAAATGTTCTGTGTTTGTTGAAGAATTCCATTGCTTAAAGTGGCATGTCCAGTCTACATCTTTCCGTATTCCAGTAAGTTAAAATCCCTTTTGGAATCAGCCATCTGAAATTCACTCCTTTTTCAATTAGTTTCCTGGTCAGAAACTGATATTCTCTTCGGGATTCTCTTATTCTCCTTGGAATTTGTTTGAGGACTACAATTTCTTTTTCTTTGTATTTCAAAGGTTCATCTCTTACTTTTCCAAAATTTCGTCTCTTGTAGATCATTTAAGAAATCTAACATGCACTTCCCTGGGGACTTTGTTTCTTCTAGCATACTTTGAGTTGACTTGATAGATCTGGTCTAATTCTCCTTCCACTTTTTGTTTCCCAGTTCCTAATGCATCTGCCAATAGTTTGGTTATCAAGCCTAGGAGATCCTCTTCTTATCTTCTATTATATTTTGAAATCTTAAAAAGTATGAGGCTTTTGAGTTTTCTAGTTGTTCATTTATTTGGATCAACTTCTAATTTTCATCTTTTAGGACTTCTAGTTTCTGGTCAACCTCAGTTGATTTATCTTCTATTTTTTGGATTTTTTGTTGATTATCTGTGATCATCTGTTTAAAATGTTCAAATTGAAAATCCATATTGTTAATTTTTTGATTCATTTTATCAAAATCACTTTTCAACTCCTCATGGTTTTTCGACCACCATGTGAGTAGCGATTGCCTCTTGAATAGCTTGTAGGGTCGCTTGGGTGTCCTTTTGGAAGGTATCAGTCTTTTCTTGTTGAAGCATTGCAGCAATTGATCTCTGATAGACTGGACTTGCAGAAGCCGAAGAAGGAGCAGAAGATCCTTTTCCCCCCAACTTTAGATAAGTTAGGGGCACTCATCTTTAAATCATACGTTGTAATCCACCAAATGAGTCAGAATTTATAATCCAATAAGCTCCTAACAAATAGGAGAGGTAAACCATAGAAATAATAAATAGTAAAAAGAACAGAAGGGCAAAGAGAAAAAAAAGAAAAAAGAGGAAAAAATACCAAGATTTATAATCCAAAGTATTTTGTTTAGAGGGGTTTCTTGTTATACATTCTTTCAAAACAGGTTGTAAAGATTCCAGATCAAGCTGTATTTGTAATCCAGGGAAGTCCAATGACTTCAAACACAGTTTTTATTTATAATTATAATCCATGCTGTAAGACAGGGAAATCCAAAAAGATTCTTTCTTTCCCAGCCAGTCTTTAGGACTTTAAATTCCAAGGTCACCAAGATGTTTAAAATATAAGCAATGTCTGGGCATAAAGACAAGTTTTACTCCAATCAGAACAAACTCCGTATAGGTCTCAGTTTTGCCACTAGATGTCATTAGATGTCCATTCCCACTATACTTTGAAAAAGTTTCTTTAAGAAGTTAGAAAACCATTGCTTTTCAAACCAAAGATAAAGGGAAAAAAATCTATAAAACCAAAAGTTTTCCAAGTTATCCTTCTTTTATGCCTCAGTCAGCTTCACATTATTGTTCAGTTTAATTACCCCAAAGCTTAAACCACTGCTTATAGTTCAGGAGGGAGGAGTAAAGAAACCCCTCCTCCCTGGAGCTAGGGGCTTTGTTTCTAAATGCTGTTGGAATGCTGGGAATGCTGTTTCACAGAACTGGTTTCCACTTGTAGAGAGATAAAAAAAGGTAATCTCACCCAGATCGGCTGTTTGTCTTTCGCTTTAAAATTCTTTGTCTCCGAGGTTCAGCTGCTTGTGGCAGACCGCATGGGTGCGGTCAGCCTTTCTTCCTGCCAGTCCTGAGGGGTCCTTTGTATCAAGCAGGCCAGCTACTGCTGGCCTGCGATCTGCAAAGTTTCACCCTTTGGCCAGTCACTTCTATGAGGCAACCTTTGGTCTTATTGGACTCCTCAGCTGGTAGAAATCGGACTTGGTGAAGGAAGATTCATTCCCCAGTGCCCATCTTGCAGCAACGTCCATGGGATTTATTTATTTATTTATTTATTTATTTACTTACTTACTTACTTACTTACTTACTTACTTATTTACTTGTCTGTCACATTTATATAGTCACCCATCTCATGTAGTTACTCTGGATGGTGTAAAAAACAAAACAATCTGTATTGATAAAAACCAATTAAAAATCAACCAAAATACATTAAAAAGATAAAAACAGAATGGTGAAAAAACATACAGAAAGTGCATTTAATCAGTCACCATGTAACCATCTAGCAATGCACTATGTCAAGAGATCATCAGGCCAGTTTACAAAAACATGGTTTGAGAGCCTGCTGGAGGGCCAACATAAATGCGGTAAAATATCAGGGAGCATTTTGTTATTGTTTCAGGTAAGTTTATACTAAATGGTTTTGAAATGTCACATTAATAAATTTTGATGGTGGTTTGTTCATCTGATTACAGGAAACAGTGACAATGGATTCTTCAGGAAATTTATGTTCTGTAATAGTGGCACCATCATTATCTCTTGGGAACATACCAAGGACAACTGCAAGCTCTGAAATAAAGAAGCGGAGAGCACCTCCTCTACCAGTAATTCCACCCTTTTCAGGTGGGGAAGCTGACAGAGAAGAAAAAATGCCAAGTCCGGTAAGAAACATAATTTAGATACAAATTGAATGATAAGTATTCAGAAAATTTCCTGAACTGCAAGTGCGAGCTGGATAAGATAATAGAAAATGACCAATAAACAGATAGTACAATATTTAATGTCTGATTAAATCCCTTACAAAAATACTTTAAAGAAAATAAGTAGTCACAATCTGAAATTATTAGAGCATGGTCAGCCAGTATTCAGTTGATGCAATTGCTGTTAAAAGTTTGATTCCTGCTCAGAAAGCCTAAGTTGAGTAACAGATTCAGGGTTTAAGAGAGTTAGAATATAGAATAGAATAGAGTTGGAAGGGACTTTGGTGGTTTTCTAGTCCAGCCCCCTGCACAGGCAGGAGAACCTATACCAGTGATGGCAAAACTTTTAGAGATCGAGTGCCCAAACTGCAACCCAAAACCCACTTATGTATCATTGGGTGTCAGGTGGGCGTGGCCCTTTGGGTTGGTGTTCCCAATTGGGTGGGCATGGCTGCAGTGGTAATGGCAGACTGGGTTGACCTAAAAAGTTCAATCAATCAATTCCAACTTTGCAAGAACTTTTTTTTTCCTGCGAGAAGTTGAAATTGATTGATTGATTGAACCTTTTTTTTGTACATGACAGTGGAGGCCTAAAGTGAAAAGGTTTTATAAAGCCCAGCTGAAGGTCTAGGACTGAGGCAACAGCGCGTGTGCCCACAGAGAGGGCTCAGCATGCCACCTGTGGCACCTGTGCCATAGGTTTGCCATCACGGACCTATACCATCTCAGACAAGTTACTATCCAGTCTCTTCTTAAAAAGTGATGGAGCAGTGATGGAGCACCCAGTGATGGATGCACCCACTATTTCTCAAGGCAAGCTCTTCCACTGGTTAGGAACTTTCTCCTTAATTCCAGGTTGCTTCTCTCTTTGATCAACCATTATTTCTTGTCCTGCCCTTTGGTGCTTTGGACAATAATTTGACACCCTCTTCTTTGTGAAGCCTCTCAAATACTGGAATACTGCTATCATGTCTCCCCTATTTCTTCTTTTCTTTAGTCTAGCCAAACCCAAGTCCTGCAACCATTCTTCATATGTTTTAGTCTCCAGGCCTTTGATCATCTTAGTTGCTCTTCTCTGAACTTTTTCCAAGGTCTCAACGTCTTTTTTGTAGTATGGTGACCAAAATTGATTGCAGTATTCTAGGTGTGATCTCACTAGGGTTTTATAAAGCGGTACCAATACTTTGCATGATCTTGATTCTATGCCTCTGTTTATGCAACCCAGGATTGTATTAGCTTTTTTGGCTGCTGCTGCACATTGCTGGCTCATAGTCAGGTGATCATCCACTAGAACTCCAAGGTGCCTCTCACAGTTACTGTTTTTGAGCCAGGTCTCGCCTAATCTGTACTTGTACCTTTGATTTTTCCTGCCTAAATGTAAAACTTTGCTTTTCTCCACATTGAAACTCATTTTGTTGGATAGGGCCCATTGTTCCAGTTTGTCAAGATCTTTTTTGAATCCTGAGCTTGTCTTCTGTGGTGTTGGCTATTCCTGCCAGTTTAGTGTCATTTGCAAATTTGATGAGTTCCCCTTCTATCCCCTCATCTAAGTCATTGATGAAGATATTGAAGACTACTGGGCCTAAGATGGAGTCTTGTGGTACCCCACTGCTTACTTCTTTCCATGTGGATGTAGTACCATTGAGGACTACTCATTGAGTATGGTTTGTCAGTCAGCTACAGATCCATCTGATGGTGATGTTGTCTATTCTACCTTTTTCTAGCTTATCAAGAAGTAGATTGTGGTCTACTTTGTCAAATGCCTTACTGAAATCTAAGCATACTATGTCAATAGCATTTCTCTGATCTACTAATTCGGTCCTTGGAATTTTTGTGTAAACTGGTATTGGTATTGGTCTCACACTTGGTATTGTGTGAGACCAATACAATTGGTATTGGTCTCACACTGTTTCAGGAATTTTTCCCTTGGGAGAAGGCTTTGCAATAGGCTCCTTCCCATAATTTTTCTGAAATGAGGTGATACATATCACTTTGGTTTTTTTTATAAGTTTTTTATAGATTTTCCAATATTACAATAGTATCTTTGAAAAGCAACATGGTGTCTGGTTTACAATAGTTCCATTTCATACAAATACATATTATTACAAATCTCCAATATGTTATAACCAGAATTTCCTCTCTTTTTTCCTTTGATACATATTATCTCTTATCTAAATAAACATACTTCTTATTATTATCCATCAGTTATTAAATAGTTTTCTTACATTTATCAATACTTTAATATATTTTATATTTTAACATTCCATCTTTAAGACATCAAACACCTTATATACTTTGCCAGCTTTAATTTTGCATTGATATTAAAATTAAACATTTGAAGTTTCTCATTTTTATATTTCTAGGTGACCTCCCTTCCCTTTATACAATTCTAATACCTGGTAATATAAATAAACTTTTTATCTATTTCATTTTATCTATTTCATTTCCATATCAATGTTGGTAAAACAATATAATATTCTTGTTTTCATTATAATTTCCACATATTAAAAATTAGCCAAAAACTTCTCCCATTTCAACATTTAATACATCCTTTCGTCCTTTCATATCACTACATTCAAGTATATTGATTACATTATATCATTCTTAACAAATATACATCTTAATCAGATTCATTTAAACAGCTCAATATTACAGTTTAACTTAATATTCATACATCTGAGGGTTTTTTTAATTAGTTAGTATTTTAATCTACTCATCAAAACAATCTCTCATAATCCAAATACAGTCCTGTCTATTTTAGTATTCCATTTCAGGCCTCTTAGATATGTCCATTCTTCTTAAGTCTTATTCTTGGTTTTTCCTTTGCCATATCATTTTTTGCTTCTTTGCTTCAGGGTCATCAAAGAATTCTTGTATTATTATATTGTATTGAAGTGACCCTCCAATCTTCCTTTTTGAAGGGTTGAGGGGTCTAATAAAAGCACCAAATCCTCTTATTATTTTCATCTCTTAATATAGTTGTCCTGGACTGTATAATTTTTCTTCCATTTGCTTTTCATTTTTATCTTCAGACCTCTGTGCTTGTTGAGTAGTTAATTCTTCCATCAATGTATTTAATTGTTCAAATTCTTCTGTTATGCTCTGTCCCAATTAATTATTAGTTGTAATCACAATTTGAGTTTGCTTCTCCAAGACACTTTCTGGTCTCCCCCCCCCCCCCAAATAAGCTCTTATTTCATCGCCGGCTGTAGACAGGAACTAATAAGTTTGGTAGGTTATTTTCATCATACCATAGATTTGTTTTTGTATTTCTTCCATGGTCTCACATCTGGTGTTGAAGGTTAGTCTTATCTTGTTTTTCTAAGGAGTCAGCCAAATCTCCTCTCTGCTTTTTTTTTAAGAGTGTCAGATTGCAATTTCACGTTTGGCCACTGAGTGTCCCCCCAAGCGCTTAGAGAATTTCTTTTCTGTTTCTTTTAGGGAACTATATGTTAATGCCTTTCAATTATTTCTTCTATTTTGGAAGAACAGAGCTAAATTTTCAAATAAAAGTAGGAAGTAAGAAGTAGGTAGTCAAAAGCTTTTAGTCCACAAGTTATAAAGTTCTAGTTGAGTCAATTCATTTTTTCAATGTGTTTTTTTTTTAAAATGCCCCTGGAGGCTAGATCGCCGCACTTTTGAAGGGAGGATTGAAACTCCCCCCTCCCTCTCCACAGGGGGGAAAGTACTTAGCAGCTTATTTAGGTGAAAGGAAGAAGATTGGAATATCAGAGAGGAATCTTACCAGTCTCTTCCACATTGCTTTAAAGTAATGGAAAATATTATTTTCCATTATATCTTTTAAAACTGAAAGATATAAGCACAGAACACTTTCATTTAGATTCTTTTTCATCAAATGCAAGATAGCTAATCATAATCTAATGCTGAAAGCCCAAAATGGCAGTATATAAAGTATTCAAAAAGAAATAGACTTAACAAAAGAAGAGGTGGAGTTGCATTATATGTAACAAATCAATAAACCTTTAGAAAAATGTATAAAACCAAGGATGAAAGCCTCCTTGAGATTTAATGTAAAAGGAAAATAGAAAAAGGAAAAATAGAATAATATTGCCATATTACATGCCACTCAACCAAGCAGAAGAAATATATCAGCTGTTTGCTAATCAGTTATTTAATATGTAGGAAACACACCACTGTAGTAATGGGGGATTACATTATATGTTGTGGTATTCAAAAAAGAACAGGATGGAGAATTTGCTCTATATTGATGATATGGAAATCTAGATTCGCCAGGACAGAGGGGGCTGCCATGGCAATAGTTTTTTTTCCCCTCAAAGTATTGTCAGTTGTCTTGGGTAGTTGTAATTACCAGAACAATTAAAGATGTGACTGCTTTACATGGTGCCACTAGACTTCCTCTCAGGACCTCCAGTCTTTAGATAATATCACCTTGTTCTGAATCTGGCAGGGCATTGAAGAGTTAATGAGATTTTTTCCCCAGAAAGTCATTGATCTTGTTACAGAAAGAGCAGACTTTTTGCCTCAATAATCATGGGGGTGGGAAGTGGGGAGCTGAGTTAATAAAGTGTCCTCTAGGTTAGGGCTTTTCAACCTTTTCACCCATTGTACCACTTTTAGGATATGACAATATCCGAGTACCACCAGTCGCCTAGCAAGGTGTCAAAAACTTGACCAAAAAAAGAGAGGAAAAAACTGATAAATTACAGGTAGCCCTTGACTTAACAACAGTTGGCTTAGTGACTGTTCAAAGTTACAATGGCACTGAAAAAAGTGCCCCTGAAGCCACAGCCAAGCAAGACGCCTGCCTGACTGCCCGGCAGCACTCTTCCTCCTGTCCAAGGTTTCATTGTTATGAGCATTTCTGTTGAGGATTGGCAGCAGGGGTGGGGTGGGGGTTGGTTTTTATTTCCCCCGTCTGCTGGGTGGTTGCAGCAGGTTTTGGTCACTTCACATGACCCTGGGACACTGTGACCATCATAAATATGAATCAGTTGTCAAGTATCTGAATGTAAATCACAAGACCCTGGAGATGCTGCAACATTCTAGCTGATCGGTGCTTCTTCTGGGCTCAGCAGAAGCACCGGGATCAGCGCCGAGCTCCAGCTGGAGCCAGGTGCTGATCCTGGCGCTTCCATTGATCCCTGACAGCCCCTAAGAAGTGCTGATCCTGGTGTTTCTGCTCAGCCCTGACAGCCCTGCAGCTCCAGCCATCTCTCATTCAGGCTTGTGTGGTGCTGCCATTCCCCTCCCCCGCTACCACTTTTCTAGGATGGTCGTGTACCACCTGCCAGGTGCCAATGTACCACAGGTGGTACCTGTACCACTGGTTGAAAAGCCTTGCTCTAGGTCAGGGCCTTTCAACCTTTTCACCCATTGTACCACTTTTAGGATATGGCAATATCCGAGTACCACCAGTCGCCTAGAAGAAGCACCAATCATCTGGAGCCCACGGCTGATCCTGGGCTTCTGCTGAGCCCTGACAGCCCTGCAGCTCCAGCCGTCTCTCTCTCAGACCTGTGCAGTGCTGCCGCTGGTTCAACTCATTCCCCTCCCCCACTACCACTTCTAGGATGGTTGTGTACCACCTGGCAGGTGCCAATGTACCACAGGTGGTATTCATACCACTGCTGGAAAAGCCCTGCTCTAGGTTATCTAAAATCAGGTGGTCATATTTATTCTTTAAGATGGCAATAGTCTTGGGACCAATTAGCTGTTGAGAGACAGAAAAGAATATGGTGCAACAAACAGCCACAGAAGACAAAGTTGCTGCATTATCTAGGTCTTAGGCAAGTAGTGCAAGCAGAAACTCTTTCAAACAGTATGATCTTACTTTTAGTAGTGTGATCTTACTCTTGTATTATTCTATCCCTTTCTGTGGTTCTAAAACAGGCTATCATCACAAGGAATGCATATCAGAATATTTCTTTACTAGAAAGGATAGATTGGGTTTAGATCAATTGTATATATTTAATCTTAATTAGAAAGTGTCATGATAGATGACAGGTGATTGTCCTTTAGAGAGAAAAGGAAGATTGTAATTTCAAGTCATGCAACTCCTATTATTCTTTTTCTTAAAAAGTATTCCTTTTTGTTTCATTAATTAAATTTCATCTTTGTTAGTTAAGCATAAGTCTATTATACAGTGGAAAAACCTTGCCAGCAAAAGAAAGCTTGGACTAAATGTCTATGGAGATTCTCAGTCATTCAGGTCATAGTTATTCCAAAGATGCTTTTCATTTAAAAGACAAAGGCCACCCTTTTGAAGACAGTGAAGTCCACATTTTGGACATAGAGGACTGCTGGTTTGAAAGAGGGATCAAAGAAGCTATCTATGTCAAAATTGAACAGGCCTCTCTCAACAGTGGGGGAGAGATCTGACATCCTCTATCTCCAGTCTACAACACAGTCCTTTCAACAGTTCCAAGAAGGCCCATTTCCACTACTCAGGTGACCCTGAGGACATAGATAAGCCTGCAGATAGCTTTAATGACTCACTAAAAGAATGCAAATGAACACCTGTCTGCAGCAGTATAAATCTTTCTATTTCCCACCATCCAGTCAGAGCTGAAGAAGCTTCTTCGATGAGAAGTGAAACATCTTCAAAGAAAAACAAGAAAGTCCAGTTGCCTCGTGAAAAAGCATCTTTAGGAAAAGCTGGACTTTGGAAAGTGCCCAATGTTGTTATTTTTGTGGGTGGATTGGATCAGCAAAATAAAGGTTTAGTTATACTAGCACTCCCAACTTATAGCCTTGTCATTTAACTGGTTTTGCTTCCATGATAAATATATGTATCTAATAACTTCATAGATTTTATATACATTTTACATTTTTATTATAATATATAAAAATCAGCAGTGCTTTCTCTGTTGTATATGAAGAGTAAAGAGCACAAATGCAGGAACTGAGTAAAACCTTTATGTGGTTGTGTCCGGGCTGCCTCTGTTCATTTCCTAAAACATTAAAATCCTTGATTCCATAGATTTAGAGAAAAGGTATTTTTACTAGGAAAGAACTGAATACAGCAAAGGTGAGGCAAGGTCTGAAGGAAAAAGTGCATGAATAAACAAATTGAAACAAACCCCAGAACCCACCCTCCGGTAGTGAGGCAACCAGAGTTCTATCATCGGCCAAGAAAATGTTTTGGAAAAGTCTCTGATCCAGGTGCAATCCTCTCCTTTTATGCATTCAGACGCCAGGACAGTTGGCCTTGGAAACATTAAACAGACCCAAGCTGGCCTCTCTGAGTCCAAGCCTCCTCATAGCTTCACAGAAATTCCATTTCCACTTCCTGCATGCTTCCCTTCCCAAATATCCAGTGCTTCCCCTCCCCACAGTATCCATGGCAGCTGGCAGCAAACTTGAAAGAAAGTGGACATGCTAGCTGACAGGTTGAATTTTGGCTCCCTATGGTGAGCTCTATAAATTCCTAATATGCTCCTAATATATTGTAGTTGTATTTCATGAATCATTTGGATATTTGTACAAGCTTATGAACTTATTTGTTTCTGTACAACACTTAATATTATGGGAAGGATGGCTATGACAATGGTTTTTCCATGTTTCAATCTAAAATGCTGTGGTTACATTTAAGTTTCTTTCCCCCCCTGTAGTAGCATCATTCCTCTTAACCTTACTAAGAGATGTGAGATTTAGTTTACATCCAATCAGCCCTCATTATCAGTAAACATGGAGGAATGCAATTTGCACTTTCTGCCTCTCACCTAAAAGTCTGGAATCAGTGGTGACAAAACAGTCAACTTGTTGATATTTTGGATAAAAAACCAACCAGGAGATCAATTAGGTCATTCCTAACACTGAGTTATGTGTTGTCATGAGCTATGCTGTTTTGGGAACCAATAATACAGATTTTAAAATTGATCTGTATATTTCTCAGATTGTTGGTGCAAGATATATTATTTCAGGATGGGGGAATCCCATTTCTATTCCATTAGCCAATCAATTTCTTAATTATTTTCCCATTTCCCTTGCTTGGTCCTATTGATAGTAAAAATCAATGAGACATAACTATAAAACCCTAGTAAGACCACAACTGGAATACTGCAGCCAATTTTGGTCACTATATCACAAAAAAGATGTTGAGAGTTTGGAAAAAAAATTCAGAGAACAGCAACTAAGATAATCAAAGGCCTGGAGACTAAAACTTACAAAAACAGCTGCGGGACTTGGGTTTGGCTAGTCTAAAGAAAAGAAGAAATAGGGGAGACATGATAGCAGTATTCCAGTATTTGAGGGGCTGCCACAAAGGGGGGGTCATGTTATTCACCAAAGCACCAGAGGGAAGAACAAGAAACAACGGTTGGAAACTGATCAAAGAGAGAAGCAACCTGGAATTAAGGAGAAACTTCCTGACAGAGAGGACAATTAACCAGTGGAACAGGTTGCCTTCAGAAATTGTGGGTGTTCCATCACTGGTGATTGTTAAGAAGAGGCTAGACAATCACTTGTCTGAGATAGTATAGGCTCTCCTGCTTGAGCAGGGGGCTGGACTAGAAGACCTCCAAGGTCTCTTCCAGCTCTATTCTATTCTAATTTGTATGTCTACTTATTCTTAATACAATGATTTCACATCTTTCCAATACTGGACTTTATTAAAATTAATAAAACTAGAAAACATCAGATTTAATTTCTCTGAAACTCAGTTTGTAGAATCTAACTGATATGCCCACATCTGGAAATTCAGGAGATAAATTTGTTAGAACAAATGCTTCTGTTTCTATACCAAGGAAGCAGAACTCTTGAAACTGGCATCATTTCAAAAGGAACTTTTATTGGCAGGTACAGGTAGCAGGAAAGCTAGGCAGGATCTGAGGACTTCCTGCCCAAGTCAAAAGGTTAAACCCACAAAACAATAACCCCACCCCAACTGTCCATCCGGTCGGTTCAAACAGGCCAATCCACAGGTGACATCAAGCTGTGGGAAAGTAACTGATAAGGCACCTCTCTCAAAGTTGTTAGGTCTTCTCCAGTTCCTCCCTGAGTGCTGAGATAAGGCAGATGGCCCCAAGGCATTCCTTTCACACCCCATAAAGGATACATCAAAGCACATAGTGGAAACAGTCTACGTGCACTACAAGTCGTGCACTACAAGTCCCCGGTTACCCCACTCCCTCATAGGAGAATGGCAGAACCCGAATAACCTAAATCCAGAGAATATGGATGGTTAATAATTGAGGGTTCTTACATGCTGCCCTCCTAGAAAAATGAGAGGTCCACCTGGAGATAGAGAAAATAACAAATAGGGAGAGAGTTGAAACAACAATGTTAGTCAGGCTTATCTCGGTAACAAGCATGGAACTTTTTTAGCAGATGGGGAGCCCTGATGTCAACGCTGCTAACATCAAATGTTATTGCTTGACAAGAGATTTAGTTTAAGGTTGGGAGGGGGGACGAGTAGGATTGCACCTTTCAAGACCATCTCTAACTAGAGAAGATAAGACCTTGGCGGGTTTTCTAATGGAAGGGAAACTGATTCTTTAAATTAATTGGAGAATATGATTAATGACAAAATTAGAAAGGTGGAGAATTGTGTTTTAATATATTGTGCAAGGGGTGGAGATTTCAGATTCCAGCTTCCTTCGAGCAAGCATTTGCCGGTGTATTAGGCTAATAAAGGACTTTTAAGGTAAACAATGCCTCAGAGTCACTTGAAAAGCCCATACGTCAGAAACTTGACACCTAACATGCTTTTTATGCACCCACCCATTTTGTGATGGTGGGAGGTCTTTCCATGCCACCAAGTATTGGGTTGATCCATGTTGTTTCCTGGAGTGTAATATCTCTTTAATTTCAAAATGTTGCTCCCCTTCTCCATAATGGGTTGGGGGGGGAAAGATTCTGTTGGCCTTAAAGGGGAGGTTAATTCCCAATTAAGTAGGCTGCAGTGAAATACAGGGTGGACCATCTCATTGTTTTAGGAGTTCCAATTCCACTGTTATTGGGTTTTATGGGGAAGGGTCCTATGAATTTTGGTTCTAGCTTTTTCGATGGCTGCAGGGATTTTAGAAATTTGGTTAAGAGATATACTTTTTCCCCTAGTTTGAATGGTTTCTGTTCCACTTGTTTCTTATCTGCCTGAACTTTGTAAGCTTCTCTCGCTTCATCTAAAGCTTTTCTAACCACAGGATAGGTGTATTGCAGCTGTTTAATCCACTCTTTCAAAGAGGTAATGGTGGGCTCATTAACAGTTAACTCAGGCATCTATTTGAAACTTTGTCCTGTTGCCACTTGGAATGATCTATAGCCAGTACTTGAATGCACTGCATTGTTGTAAGTGACTTTTGTGAATGGCAACAGCTCAATCCAGTTGTCTTCTTGGTAATTTATGAAGCATCTCATGAATTGTTCTAATACTGAGTTCAAACGTTCTGTCCCACTATTTGTTTGTGGATGATGACTAGATGACAGAACTTGACTGGCACCAAGTAGGTCCAAAAAAGCTCTCCAGAACTCTGAGGTGAACTGGACCCTCCTGTCTGATATAATGTGTTGTGGGGCCCCATGCAGCTGATATATATGTAGTACAAATAATCTGGCTAAGGCTTTAGCAGTGGGAATCTCTGGCAGGGTATGAAGTGGACCTGCTTGGCAAATAGGTCTGTCACAACCCAAATGACAGTGTTTCCTGCATTTTCTGGCAATTCTACTATAAAATCCATAGAGATCTCTCTCCAGGGTGCTGAAGGGCTGCCCACTGCTTGTAATAATCCTGGTGTTTTCCCCTGTCTCTGCTTTGCTGCTGCTTGCCACATAGCTTTCAATATCCTTTTTTATAGATGGCCACCAGAATTGCCTTTTGGTCAAATGGAGAGTTTTTGTGAACCTGAAATGCCCCGGCATTTTTGAGTCATGGCAGAGTTGCATGATTTTTACTCTCTGAATTTTTGGCACGTACAACTTTTCTCCTACCCAGGGCAGTTCATCCCTCATTGAGCAAAGGTTCTTATGGTTAAGGAACCATTCATCAGTTTCTAATGCTCATTTAAACTCGATCCCTGAGTTGCTGCTCAAAGGTGGATTTTTCCTAAGGTTTTTCTTTGCGGTGATCAGAGCCTCTACGTAACTGCTCCCCAGCCTCAGTTTCCTTGCCTGAACTCTTGTAGTTACAGGACCTGCTAATTGTTTTGGGGTCATCAGGGGTTTGATTACTTGGGACTTTATGCTATTGTATTGTGGCATCCGCGGCAAGACGTTGGCTAAAAAGTTCTTTCACCCAGGGATGTACTTAACTGAGAAGTCAAACCGGTGGAAATGCTGGGACCACAAGCTTGTTTTGGGGACAATTTCTTTGAGGTTTTTAGTGCTTCAAAGTTCTTGTGATTGGTCCACACCTGAAAGGGGATTTTACTTCCCTCTAGAAAATGTCTCCACATGAGCAGAGCCCATCACACAGTATACACCTCCTTTTCCCACACTGCCCATATCTGTTCTGTTTCAGAGAGCTTTTTGGATGTGTATGCACAAGATTGCAATTTCCTCTCCTGATTCTCACTGCCCCCTCTGCAACATCACTAGCATCTGCCTGAATGACTTCTCTTAGCAGTAGCTCAACCGAAAAAAGTCTTTTTAATTTCTCAAAAACTCCTTGGCATTCCATAGTCCATTTCAATGGCTGACTGGGTTTCAGTTTTCTCACCCCTTTTATTTTTAGTCGGTTTGTGATGGGGAGGGCAATTTGGGTAAAAGAAGGAATAAACTGTCTGTAGAAATTTGCTAACCCAAGGAAGCGTTGTAATTGTTTCTGTTTGCGAGGCGGTGCCCACTCCAACACTGACTATACCTTCTCTGGATCCATTTCTATCCCCTAGTGGGAAATCTGGTAACCCAAGTAATCAATTTTTTCCTTGCAAAACTTGCACTTTGATAGCTTGGCATAGAGGCGTGCTGCACATAGCTTGTTTAAAACTGCTCTGACCAATTTGATATGCTCCTCCTTTGTCTCAGTGAATATTAGGATGTAATCCAAATACACCAGAACCCCCTTGTATAAGTGCTCCTGGAGAACCTCATATATCACCTGCATGAATACTGTGGGCACCCTTTGTAATTGGAAAGGCAGGATTCAGAACTGGAAGCACCCCAAGGGGCAATTAAATGCTGTTTTCCACTCATCATCTTCCTTTATCCTAACTCAGTAGTATGCTTCTCTTAAATCCTGTTTGGAGAATATTTTCCCCTTGGAAAGGTGAGCCAGCATGTCCTTCATTAATGGCAAGGGGTAGACCTTGTTCTCACAAACAACATTTAGAGATCTATAATCCACACACAGGTGTACAGACCCGTCTTTTTTCTTCCAGAATAACACAGGAGCTGCCATCTTCAGCTGTGTCAGATGAATGAACCCTTGTACTTCTTTCTTTTCAATGAACTTCTGCAGCTCCTTGAGCTCTCTAGGAGTCATCGAATAGAGCTTGGGTTTGGGTAGTTTAGCTCCCGGTAGGCTGGTGTGTGTGTGTGGGGGGGGGGGTAGTTCATCGGATCTTTCCTCACTGAAGACTTCAGCCAGATCTTGGTATTCTTTAGGTATGCTTTCTAATGGCCTGTTGCTTGCAGCTGCCACCACCTTGGCCATTCTCCTCCCTCTCCTTTTTTGTACCCTGTCCTGGGTCACAGCCTTCCTTTTCAGGAACCTCAATTCCCTTGTTCTCCAATTTATTCTCAGATTCCAAGCTTTCAACCATGTCATCCCCCAAATCAGGGGCCATTTCATGCCAGGGGCTACAATGAATGTTATAGTCTCTGTATGATCCCCCATCATGAGTTCAATCGGCCAGGTAGTCAGGGTGGCTGGAACTCCCCCTGAGATGGACCCATCTAATTGCCCAAAGGAAATGGTTTTTTTCAGCCTCCTCACTGAATCCCCAAATTCCCCACTAGGGTTGGGCTGATTAGGCAGCAGGTGCAACTTGAGTCTATTAATGCTTTTAGGGCTACTTTCTCTTCCATCTCTGGGCTGAACAGTTTTATGGGTCTGGTGAGGGGCACAATGGGTTCACTTACCAGGAGTTCATTGTCCAAATCGCTGTCAGAGGTTTCCCACAGTTTCTCCAGCAGAGTTGGAGTTTTGCCTCCCTGTGGTTTGGAGGGCTGGACCTCTATGACTTCGGTGATTCTCCCAGGTTCGCAGTGGTGGCTTTCCAGGTTTCCCTCCTACGATGTGATCTGCCCTCAGGATTGGCACTTTCAAACAGTACTCGGCTGCTCAGTGACCTTCTTTGCCACATCTGAAACAAGCAGTTGAACATGGATTCATGGTCATGGTCGGGGTCTTTCCTGTCTTTTTTTCCTTCTGAGAAGGAACATCTCCAGGTCTGGCCCATTCACCATTGGCTGCATGCTAGGTCAATTTTGACCTCTTCTACCATTATGTACCAGCCGTGGAGGCATACTGGATCCTCCAGGGTGATGCAAGCCTGGTAGAGGTCATCGTTCAAGTCATCCTTGAACAGGCCAATCAAGATTTGGTCCAGCCAGTTGAGGCAGCCTGCCAAATCTCTAAACTCCTTGGTGTACTCAGCCACTTGTCTTCTGTCCTGCTTTATGGTTTTGATGTGCTCCCTGGTTTTCTGGTGGGTCCTCGAACCTCTTTCTCAGGGCTGCCATGAACAGGTTAAAATTCCAGACCTCAGGAGAATCAACGTTATGTAGGACACTATCCACCAGGCAGCCGCACCTTCCAGGGCCAGAGTTATGATCCTGATGTGCCCACAGTCCCTGGGGATGTCCCACCCATATTTGTGGATGTAGCTCAGGACGTGGGCTAGGAAAAAGCCCAAATGCTGGGGGAATCCATTGCACTTTACCCCCAGGGCTGGGACCTTGCAGTCAGGCAGTTGAATCCCCCTCCTTCTGGCTCAGTGTCCATCTCCTCCATCTGGGGTGGCATGGGGTAGTGACCATGGCTGTCATTCCAGTGGCTTCTGAGGTTCTTGTGGAAGGGCTGGGGTTTACGAATTCACTCTCCTTGACCTCTTCTTCCTTTTCCTGACCCATGGCTATCAAACCCCAGCAGGGATCGGCCTCTTCTTCCTGGAGGTTTTTGAATGCCCCCATCAGCATGCCAATAGCTTGCTTGAAGAAGCAGTCAGAACACACTGGCCTTTCACCTCGTCTTCGCTGACATTTAGCAATCTCTCCATCTTGTGCTTCCAATTAGATTGATGGCTGCCATGCTTGACGGTGACTTTCCTAGCTTTTGTGTCCCAGTCGTCCTTCTTCTGCACTCTGAATGACCACCTTGGTTTGTTTTGAGTGTTCATCTCGTTGGATGAGCTGGCGGAGTCTAAGCCACTGCAAACCTTCAGTGAGGCCCCCTCCAAGCACTCTGTTTCTCTCTTCTCACCTCCATGATATAGAATAGAATAGAATAGAATAGAATAGAATAGAATAGAATAGAATAGAATAGAATAGAATAGAATAGAATAGAATAGAATAGAATAGAATAGAATAGAATAGAATATGGAAGAGACCTTGGAGGTCTTCTAGTCCAGCCCCTTGCTTAAGCAGGAGAACCTATACTATCTCAGACAAGTGAATGTCTAGTCTCTTCTTAAAAATCGCCAGTGATGGAGTGCCCACAATTTCTGGGGGTAAGTTGTTCCACTGGTTGATTGCCCTCATTGTCAGGAAGTTTCTCCTTAATTCCAGGTTGCTTCTCTCTTTGATCAGTTTCCAACCATTGTTTTTTGTCCTTTCCTCTGGTGCTTTGGTGAACAACCTGGCCCCCTCTGCCTTGTGGCAGCCCCTCGATACTGAAACACTGCTATCATGTCTCCCCTATTTCTTCTTTTCTTTAGACTAGCCAAACCCAAGACCCATAGCCGTTCTTCATATGTTTTAGTCTACAGACCTTTGATCATATTACCGCTCTTCTCTGAATTTTTTCCAAACTCTCAACATCTTTTTTGTGATATGGTGATCAAAATTGGCTGCAGTATTCCAGGTGTGGTCTTACTAGGATTTTATAAAGTGGTAATAATACTTCACGTGATCTTGATTCTATGCCTTTGTTTATAAAACCTAGGATTGTGTTAGATTTTTTTGGTTGCTGCTGCACACTGCTGGCTAATAATCAAGTGATCATCTACTAGGACTCCAAAATCCCTCTCACAGTTACTGTTTTTAAGCCAGGTCTCACCCAATCTGTATTTGTACCTTTGGTTTTTCCTGCTTAAATGTAAGACTTTGCTTTTCTCACATTGAAACTCATTTTGTTGGTTAGGGTCCATTGTTGAAGTTTGTCAAGATTTTTTTGGATTCTGAGTTTGTCTTCTGTGGTATTGACTACTCCTGTCAGTTTGGTGTCATCTGCAAATTTGATGAGTTCCCCTTCAATTCCCTCATCTAAGTCATTTATGAAGATATTGAAGAGTACTGGGCCTAAGATGGAGCCTTGTGGTACCCCATTGCTTACTTCTTTCCATGTGGATGTAGTATTTCCAGTGATGTTGTGATGACACAGGAGCAGGGGAATGAAACTCCATTCCCCAAGCCCGATTTCTACCTGCTGGGGGGTCCAAACGGACCGAAAGTTGCCCCGTAGAGGTGACTGGCCAAAGGGTGAAACTTTGTAGATCGCAGGCCAGCTGACCCACTTGTTCCAAAGAAGCCCTTGGAACTGGCAGGAAGAAAGGCTGACTGCACCCATGTGGTCAGCCAGAAGCCGCTGATCATTGGAGACAACACAAACAGGCGGAAAGCAAAACAGCTAATCTGGGTGAGACTACTTTCCTTACCTCTCTACAAGTGAAAAAATACTGGTTCTGGAAGAGACTCCCAAAAGCAAGAAATCTCCAAGCTTTAGGGAGGGGGGATTTTTTTCTCTACCCCTCCCACCTGAACTATAAGTGGTGGTTTAAGCTTTGGGGAAAATTAAAACTGACTTATAATAATATTGTGAAGAGGGATAGAAGAAGGATATTTTGGGATTTCTTTGCATTTATTAAACTTTTTTTTTATTCCTTGTTTGGAAACCATTAGATTTTAGCTTTCTAAACTTTTTAAAATTTGGTAGGAGTGTACATCTAATGACATCTAGTGGCAAAACTAAGAACTGCATTTAACCTTGCATTTTTAACTTTATCAAGCTGTTTTGACTGGAGCCCTAAAACATGGCTAGATGCCTACACACAGCTTATAGTTTAAACTTTTTAATCTCCTTGGAATTTATAGTCCTGGAAATTGTGGTTGGAAAAGAGAAAAATCTTTTTGGATTGCCCTTTTCTACAGGATGGATTGCAATTATAAATAAAAATTGTTTTGAAGTCGTCTGACTTCCCTGGATCACAAATACAGCATGACCTGGAATTTTTACAAGTTGTTTTGACAGAATGAATAACAAGAAACTTCTACTAGCAGAACACTTTGGATTACAAATTTTGGTATATGTTTTCCTTTTTTCCCTTTTTTATCTATTATTTTTTACTATTTGCCTCTCCTATTTGTTAGAAGCCTATTGGGCTACAAATTCTGATTTACTCGGTGGATTATAAAGTATGATTAAAAGATAAAAATGAGTGTCCCAAATCTATCTAAAGCTGGAAAAACAGTAACTTCTGCTTCCTCCTCTGTTTCTGCAAATCCAGTTTATCAGAGATCAATTGATACAATGCTCCAACAAGAAAAGGCTAATAACTTCCAAAAAGCAACATTACAAGCAATCCAAAAGGCAATTGCTACTCACATGGCAGCTACAATGAGAAACTACGAGGATATGAAAAGTAATCTTGATAAAATGAACCAAAAAATTAATAACATGGACTCTCAATTTGGAAATTTTAAATAGATGGTTACAAACAAGTAATGAAGAATTCAAAAAATAGAAAATAAATCAACTGAGGTTGACCAGAAACTAGAAGTCTTAAAAGATGAAAACCAGAAATTGATGCAAATAAATGGAGAACTAGAAGATTCAATAGCTGTCATGGAAATGGAAAAGGCCTCATACTTTTTAAGATTTCAAAATATAATGGAAGATAAGGAAGGGGAAGGACCTTCTAGACCTGATAACGGAATTATTGTCAGACGCATTAGGAATTGAGAAACAGGAAATGGAAGGAGAATTAGATCAGATCTATAGAGTCAATTCAAAATATGAAATAAAGTCCCCAGAGAAGTACACGTTAGATTTCTTAAAAGATCCAGAAGAGACAGGATTTTGAGCAGAGTAAGAGATGAACCTCTGAAATAAAAAGAAAAAGAAATTGTAGTTCTCAAACAAATCCCTAGGAGAATAAGAGAATCCCGAAGAGAATACCAGTTTTTCTAACTAGAAAATTAATAGAAAAAGGAGTGAATTTTAGATGGCTGATTCCAAAAGGGATTTTAATCTATTGCGACACGAAAAGATATAGACTGGATATGCCACATAAAGCAATAGAATTGTATGACAGCTAGAGAGTGTTTCTGGAAGAAGGTGATTTTGAACCTGGTACAATGAGAGAAACAAAGAAACAAGAACAGATGGCAGTAGAAGGAGCAGTTAACAGAGTAGGAATAAATTAAAAATACATACACAGAAGAAGAAGCAAGACCAAGAGAACAGTATTCGGGTGGAGATTCATCTGGAGATGTGCAAGGCATTGCCTGCCTCGGTCCTGCGGAGAGCCCATGATCAGCACATGCAGTTTAAACTGATTGGGGGTGGCAGGCGGCCTGATGCAGTCTTCAGGCAGCAATTCAGCTGGAGCTGTGCAAGGCATTGCCTGCTGGGTCCTGCAGAGAGCCCAGGATCAGTGCGTGTAGCTCCAGCTGATTGGGGATGGCAGGCGGCCTCACACAGTCTTCAGGCAGAGATTCATCTGGAGCTGTGCAAGGCATTGCCTGCTGGGTCCTGCGAAAAGCCCAGGATCAGTGTGCACAGCTCCAACTGATTGGGGGTGGAGGGCAGCCTCAAGCAGTCTTCAGGCTGAGATTCAGCTGGAGCTGCATGAGGCATTGCCTGTCTGGGTACTGCGGAGAGCTCAGGATCAGCACATGTAGCTCCAGCTGATTGGGGGTGGCAGGCGGCCTCACCCAGGCAGATTCAGCTGGAGCTACATTGTCACTGCATTTTTTTTCTGTTTGTCAGCTCCGCATGTCTCACTCTGTATTTCTGCCAGCTGCATAGTAATCTTATCAATGTAACCAAGGTGATTGTCACATGTCCAGCCATGTTATGGTTTCAATCTGTTTTGTGCTATTAACTGCGCATGTCTACAAAGGTTTTCTCACTTTACAGTCTTCCTTCTTTTTGTATTCTGTCTGATGAGAGAACGTAGTCAGCTAGGAGGGTTTTTTTGCTTTCCAATTAAAGTTTTATATACAGTAGAATATGCCTTGGTTTTGTTTATTTATACCTGATGTTTACCATGTGTCATATGAACCACGGTTCATCGCCCTCTGATAGGGAAGTATTAATTTATTTCCCTGACATTGGTAGCAGAGGATGGTTTGTTTTTATTTTCAAGAATTTTTTTTGCTGATAAGCGTATAGGCACTTAGCCAGTTAATTAGTCCAGCGACTGAGGAACGCTGTGATGAAACTGCTGCAATATGCCAAAGAAAAGAAAGAAGAAGGCCCGTTATCAGTCTGTTGAAGAGGAGACAGCCGTTTCACAGAGATATCTCCCTTCAGGTTTACAGACTCCCCTCGCATCTGCTACACGTCTTGGAGAAGAGAATCCAGCCTCTGAGTCAAGGTCAGTCTCACCGTTTTCTGATATTACAAGCCCTCCAGAAATAATTTATATTCATGGAGCACAGGCTATTTTTGAGGGGCTCGGTGCTAGGCCAAAAGGCTCATTAGAAAAGGGAGTGATTCATTATCCTCCTAGCCCTGAACAAACTGTGCAGGAGAAGCTTTTGCAAAGTTATTATGAACAAATTGAAGCTTTTGACAAAGAGCTGCAGCAGGCAAAGGCATATGCATCAATGATTAAACAGCAGGGGAGAGACTCTGCTGGCATACACATTCCAGATTCAGCCATATTGCCTTCTTCTCCAAAGCCAAAGCCACACCCACAATGGAGTAATGTGACAGACGAATGGGAACAGGAGGCTCCCACGTTACAGTCTCCTGACCAAGTGCAGTCTCAAATGACACACAAAGATATCAAGGCTACCATGATGCCTGAATCTAATGTTATAGCACCATCTGCTGGTGAATCTGTTTTACAAGATAGAAATGCTTTTCAAAGAATGCAGTACGCATTTTCACAGATGTCTCTTCATCAAGCATTGCTCCAAGCTGTAACACCTCCACGTTCATTGGGTGCTCCAGCTAGAATTCCTATTAATACTGCTACTATCCAGGTTCCTGTCCCAGATGGAACACAGCAACAGTCAGCCCACATGCAGCTACCACTGGGTTCTCAGATGTAAAGGCCAGCACCTTCTGTAGGTCAACCTAATGTACCAGCCCGAGGGCCAGCCCCTCCTGTTGGCCAGGGTGGAATTGCAGCTCCAATACAGTCACCAGCACCAGTACCAGTGGCAGCTCCATTGCACCTGCCGCAAGCCTTGGCACAGGCGCCACTGGTGCCCCCTGCTGGTTACATCCAGATTGCACAGCCTGCACAACCAGTGCCTCCTGCAGGTCAAGTCCAATTTGCACAACCTGCACACCCAGTACCTCAATTGCATGTTCCTCAACAGGCACCCTCTATTGTACCACTGGCTGGTGATTCAAAATTGAAGCGATCAGGACAGAATTACAGGGCATGGGTGAGTGAGGTTGGACTCTTGCTCCGCAGAGAAGGTACTCTTTCCATGGTATTTAATCCTCCTGCCCAGCCATGGACTCCTGACATATGGGACTTAAATAATAGAGCATGCACAACATTATTGATGTCAATGGACACTGAATTGCAGCTCACATTTTCACAAGATGCAACTGCTCAACAAATTTGGACTCAATTAGAAGCATGTTATCGGCCTATGTCAATTGAGTCTACATGTTTGCTTTTGTCCGAGTTCCATGGCTCTAGATTAAAACCTGGTGAACTTATTGGAGAACACTTAACTAAAATGAAAGGTATAAGAAAAGAACTGGGTGAAAAACGCTATCCTATTGATGACTTTCAAATGATCAGCATTATTATTAACTCATTGAACTATGAATGGAAAGATGCTATTACCAAGATTAATCAAGTGCCTATTGATCAACGCACAGTGGATCATGTATGCAGAATTTTAACCGAAGAAGAGGCACTTTTGCAAGCCACGCCACATTTGAGAGGACCACCTGCATCAAGAGCTCCAGTGAGGCGTCCCTTCCATGGAAGAGCCTACGTTCCAAGGATGCCAAGATGTTACATCTGCAATCATGTGGGACATGCCACCTGGGATTGTCCCCAATGATTTCCAGCGCCCGCCACGTACCAGCCCAGAGGAACAAATTCCAGAGGAGGCAGAGGTAGAGGCAGACGACAAGGTCATGGTCGTGGTTCCAGGCGTGATCCACAAGCTCCACTTGCCACATTGGCTTTAACCAACGATCCACAAATTCAACCAGAGTACGACAGACAACTTCTTTGGACTTTGGACAGTGGAGCAGCATTACACGTTACCTATAGAAAAGAACTTTATACAGAGATGCACGAGCCTGAACCTGAACTTCATAAGCTTTACTTTTTTTCAAATCATCCTGTTCAGGTCATGGGAAAAGGAACTGTTTACATTGAAGAGCTTGATGCATACATTCCTGATGTTTATTATGTATCATCAGCTAATAGCAATTTGCTTAGTCAGAGTCACTTGTCTAGGGTATCATAATTCCAGGTACATCATCCTGAAAAAGTGAGTTATGTAGTTAAAGATGGAGATATTGTTGCTGAAACCATGTTGATTGGTGGTGTTTATTACTTAAAGCCAAAGTCTAAGCAGCAAGAGCAGGCAAGTATACAAGCTCCAAAAAGGGAAAGTGCAGGCCCAGTGAGAGATGTCCCAGAGAGAGATCCTGTTGCTATTTCAAAGGCTCCTAAAGCCAACAAGAAGACAAATTAAGACACAGGTTGCTCACGGCAAGCCTGAGATTCCTAATACATATGCTAATGTTGAGAATTCACTAACTGGTAAACCTTTGCATTACAGGTGTATTCATAAGTGGCATAGAAGATTGGGTCATGCCAGTTTCCGTGTTCTGAAGAAGATGCCAGAGTTCGCAAGAGGTTTGGATCTAAAGGGGTGTAAGGTGTTCTTGGATTGTGCTGTCTGCAAAAAATCCAAATCCAAAGCAGCAGCAATTCCAAAGCGCACTACACGCCTGTCAACACGCATTTTTGATTTGGTACACACTGACATAGTGGGTCCTTGGTGGTAAAAGATATTTCTTGACAATTGTTGATAACTACTCTAGATATGGATATGTATTTCCTATGAGAGAAAAATCTGAGACCTTTCAGATCTTTAAAGACTTTGCCGCTCTTGTCTATACCCAACACGAAGTCAGCATCGCCAGAATTCAGAGTGATTGCGGTGCTGAATTCATGTCTCAGCATTTTCAGGACTGGATGCGTAGGAACGGCATACTACACCAGACCTCAGCTCCTTCCACTCCGGCTCAAAATGGAGTGGCAGAATGTAGAAACAGGGTTCTGCAAACAGTGATGCATTGCCTACTTGAAGATGCTAACCTCAGTCTCCCATACTGGGGTGAGGCTATTAAATATGCTAATCATATCATCAACCGTACTTGGAGTAGTGTAATAAATCAGACCCCTTATTTCATGTTATATGGACACAAGCCTGACCTCTCGCATCTCCATATTTTTGGTTCATACGCTATGGTGAATATTCCTTTAGCTCAAAGAAGGAAAGGGAGTCCTGCAGCAAAAAGAATGAGATTTATGGGTATTGATGATAATTCAAAATGGAGCAAATACATCGACTCTTCCCATGTGATTGTGATTTCCCAATCCGCTACTTTTGAGGAAGATGCTGATTGGTCCAGGATTCATTCTAACGATCCTGGAGTTTATTTTCCTAGAGATGCTGCTGCTAATGCCACGCAGAATGATGATCAAGATGCACAGGCGAATGTTCCTTCCACGAGTTCTTCTCAACCTACTGTTCCGTCTTCATGAGCCACCGATTTTGCTGCTGGCAACGATGATGACGAGGATGAAACGGAAGAAGAATGGACGGTTCCGAGACGTGCCAAGAGGACCACAAAGGGAATCCCTCCAAAACGGTATTTGTGGCAAGTAACGAAAGCACCTTTATCTTTGATTTGTAATGTTACACTTCCTCCTGAGAAGTTCACACAAATCAAACATCTTCCTGAATCAGAGCAAGATAAATGGTATGAGGCAATGCAGGCTGAAATGGACAGTCCAAAGAAACTTCAAGTGTTTACGCCTGTAAGCCCTCCAGCAAACAAGAAAGTTATTGGTACTTGATGGGTCTACAGAATTAAAAAGAAGCCAAATGGTGAGTCATTGTATAAGGCCAGACTTGTAGCCCAGGGTTTCGCTCAACGTTTTCCTGAGGACTATACAAATACTTATTCACCCACAGTGCGGACTGAGAGTGTGAAAATTGCTTTAGCCACTGCAACTATCCTTGGTTTAGAGGTTTTCCAGTTTGATGTTGAAACGGCTTATCTACACGTTGATCTTGATGAAGAAATCTATGTGAAAGGTCCTCCAGGTTTCTGACAGAAAGAAGGGGATACCTGGTTTCTACACAAAAGTCTTTATGGTCTGAAACAGTCTGGTTTAATGTGGTACTTATGTCTTTCTGACAAACTAAATTCAATGGGCTTTATTAAGTCCGAAACAGATGAATGCGTGTTTACAAAAAGATCTGATAATAGGTATGAGATAATTCTTGTTTATGTTGATGATATTGTTTATATTGGTCCAAATAAGCAGATGAGTGAGAATTTTGCTAAAGCTTTACAACAGTTTTTCACATTGAAGTCTTTAGGTTATATTAACACTTATTTGGGTGTTCAGGTTGTCAAAACTGAGAAGGGGTTTAGTCTTACACAAGAAGATAAGATTGAACAACTATTGCATCACTGCAACATGGATGCTAAACCAATGAGTATACCCATGCAAACCGATTTTCACAACTTGACACATGAACCAAGTCCTGAGTTTGAGGATCAAACACTTTATCGCTCAGTCATTGGGTTGCTGCTGTATATTAGTAGTTGGACTAGACCCGACATTGCACTTAGTGTTAATCTCCTATCACGACACATAGGCAAAGCAAAACAGTTTCATTGGACATGTGTTAAGAAACTATTGAGATATCTAAAACACACTAAAACATGAAGTTGTTGTTAGAACCCACACATACTGACTATGCAGAGTTATGTTGTTACGCAGATTCTGATTGGGCGATTGATAAGAAATCATGTAAAAGCACTTCAGGTTATATGATGTTTTTAAATGGATGTCCTTTTTACTGGCATGTGCGTAAACAGAATTTTGTTTCTTGTTTTTCTACTGAAGCTGAATATGCTTGTGTTTCAGATACGTGTAATTCTCTAACGTGGTTTGATGCTTTAGTCACAGATATCTGGACACACCTGATTTGACCGATCACTGTGATGGAAGACAACGAATCTGTGGTTTATATATCTGAGAATCGCTTTACAGATTCAAGACACATTGGCATCCGTTATCAAAATATAAGACAATCTGTTAACCAAGGTTTTGTAAAATTGCAGTATGTGCCTACACATGATCAGATTGCTGATATGCTGAACAAACCACTTCCTACAGCTCAGCACGACTATCTGTGCAACAAGATGTGCCTTATCTGAGATCTGCATTACTGACAAAAGAAGGGGCTGTCACTGCGGGTTTTTTCCTGTTTGTCAGCTCCGCACGTCTCACTCTGTGTTTCTGCCAGCTGCATAGTAATCTTATCAATGTAACCAAGGTGATTGTCACATGTCCAGCCATGTTATGGTTTCAATCTGTTTTGTGTTATTAACTGCGCATGTCTACAAAAGTTTTCTCACTGTACTTTCTTCCTTCTCTTTGTATTCTGTCTGATGAGAGAATGTAGTCAGCTAGGAGGGGTTTTTTTTGCTTTCCAATTAAAGTTTTATATACAGTAGAATATGCCTCGGTTTTGTTTATTTTTACCTGATGTTTACCATGTGTCATATGAACCACAGTTCATTGCCCTCTGATAGGGAAGTATTAATTTCCCTGACATACATGAGGCATTGCCTGCCTGGGTCCTGCGGAGAGCCCAAGATCAGCATGTGCAGCTCCAACTGATTGGGTGTGGCAGGTGGCCTAACGCAGTCTTCAGGCAGAGATTCAGCTGGAGCTGCACAAGGCATTGCCTGCCTGGGTACTGCGGAGAACCCAGGATCAGCACTTGCAGCTTTCTGTTTTTTTGGTCATCATGTTTTTGACACCCTGCTAGGTGGCTGGTGGTACTTAAATATTGCCATATTCTAAAAGTGGTAGAATTGGTGAAAAGGTTGAAAAGCCCTGCTCTATGAGATTATTTAGTTATGGTAAAAACAAGTAAGAGATAGAGATATAAAATGTGCATGGCATGGAAAAGTTAAGGTTTTTTAACCTCTCTTTCATTGAAATTAAACACAGGGAGATTCGGAACAAAACATCTGTACACATCAATAATTAAAATGTGAAATTTGTTCCCATTACGTGTTACAGTGATCACCATTATAGATAATTTGAAAAAATTAAATGGCTTATATCAGTATAGGATAGCTTCCTAGTTTCATCTTACCCATACTCCTCTATCACTAACTAAACAGGCTAAAAGTGTCAGGAAATAATATCCATTAAAAATACCCAAGCTCAGTTACTGAAATTGTTGAGATTTCCTCTGTACAATCTCATTAACAAATCTCAGGATTATTTCCACCTACGGAAGTCAGTCTGCATCACCAAATATTTTCTCAGGCATTGAAATGCAGAGATTACACTGGTCTGAGGATGTTTATTTTGGCAGGAAAAAAATCTTTCTCTTTTCCCCTAAATAGAATCCAATCTTTTTTTTTTGCCAACTTCCTGTAAGAAAAACAGGAAAACACTCCAAAAATGTCCAGAAATCTCCAGTATGTAATATGTGGATTCAGGATTCCCACCAATGTCAA